>NW_027556098.1:167071419-167241419 GCF_003287225.1 Phascolarctos cinereus | reverse complement strand
TTTAATCTCATTTAGGCTACACTCAGGAGTGTTCTGGGCCATGTGCTGCAATGTGTTTGACGCCAGTGGGGGAGAAGTAACCACATTAATAAGGTCATAGTTATACTGGAGTGTTGTAATATTAGAATATGAGAGTCACACAATAGCTCTTTAGATTACCATAAGTCCTTACCAAAAGACACTTGCCTCAGCCATAGTATCGGTCCCTACTCTGCTTCTGCTCTGCTTCTAAGGTGACTGAGTGAAGCATGAATATGCAAGTTTTATAAATGAGTACATGCCTTTGGGGGTAGCACTTAGGGTGTAAGAGCATTATCTTGCAAGTGGTGGGGTGAGAGAAACGCACAGCACAACCAAGTGGTGCTGGCACTCAAAATGTGAGCAACACAGCACTTACGCCAGAAGAGGTTTCCCTAGAATGCCATGCATTCGTCTATTCTAAATCACTCCAATGTGTTTTTGCTTACCACATTGATAGCTGCTGACATTTCGTGTCTATATGATTTTTATAGTGAAAACACTCCAGTTATAACAAGGGATTGTTCCATTTGTTGAAAAATGTGCTCCGAATGGCAAAAGATGACACTCTCTGGAGGTCCTTAAGATCCATGAAGGTAAATATAAATCTCTTGAGGGGTAGAAATCGTTGTTAAACTTGGCTAAATAGAACAAAGTTTACCTGTAGCGTATACCTCTGAACTTGTCATGAATGTCATACATTCAAATCAAAAGCAAATACATTCAAACAAATTCTAATATTTTCCTCATGGATAGTATCAATTATCAAACAAAACTCAAGCTACTTGAGGTATTTACAAAGCCCAGGGAAAAGTAATGGAAACAAAAGGATATTTGTAAATAGCAATCTAACCTCAGCAGCCTTTCCCTGACCACATTCAGACTCAGACTGCCTTGACTGCCTCTAGAGAGAGGCTTTTAAAACCACCAATTCCCACAATGCACTGCTGTACAAAGATCAAATAATATCATGGAAGACTACTGCCTTAATGTATTCCAAACTTCCAATGGAACAAACCTTTATTTTTGTGCTCTTGTGTTGCAGAACTCTTATTTCCCTCCTATCCCATATCATCCTTTAGCAGTCTGCTCTTAAAATATTTTTACATTATACTATCTTCTTTCAGTATAATCTCTTGATAATAGAGACAGAGCATGGCAATCCATATCTGAGTCGTTCCCAAAGACAAAACAATCCCACTGTACGACTTTCCTTCTAGTTTGATGCTAGGTTATGCTGCACGCATTAGTGGTAGACACACCTTATAATGCTTTCCCAGAGGGCAATTTCTTTTGTACTAATTATAGTAACTTCACAGTGCAAAAAAATGGTGTTACTAAATGAGATATTCCTATACATATAGCCAACCAGGCAAGCCCTGGGAGTTACGATGGAAAAGGGAAATGGATATTCCTTATGCAGGGTATCCTAAAAGTGGTACTGCTGTTTTAAACTATTAAAACTTGTTTAATCTATATTTATTTATGTATATATTTAATTTATACATTTATATTTTCAATATTAATTTATGTAGTAATTATTAAATTAATATAGTATATGGTACATAATATTACATACTATAATTATATATTGTGTATAACATCATATATGTTACTATATTAAGATTAACTGTTTATATCATATATTAATAATATATTGATTTGTTATATATTTTTATGTTTAACATATATGTATTTATATATTAAAGTTTACTTATTTAAGCTATTAAGCTATTAAACCTTAAAACAGTACTAAGACTTTTGGGATAGCATACACACATACACACACACACACACACACACACACAAATCTTATTAAATAAACCAAATCATATCTGTGATTTGGTTTACTTAATAAGATGTATGTGTGTGTATGTATGGACATATACATACATATGTATATATGTGTATGTACGTGTCGTGTATATATATATATATATACACACACACACACATATCTCTGATTTGGTTTACTTAATAAGATTAAAATACGTAATAGATAAATTTGGAACAATGACAACACATTTCCATATTAATTAAAGGGCTTGTTGTTACTGGTTAGTCATTTTCGGTCATGTCTGACTCTTCATGATCCCTTTTGGAGTTTCCTTGGCACAGATATTGGAGTGGTTTGCTATTTCCTTCTTCAGCTAATTTTACAGATGAGGAAACTGAGGTAAACTGGGTTAAGTGACTTGCCCAGGGTCATATAACTAGTAAGTATCTGAGGCCAGATGTGAACTCAGGTCCTCCTGACCCCAGGACCAGGTACTCTATCCATTGCACCTACTCAGCTGCCCCAACTAAAGGGTAAATATTTCCAAAAAATCTTGACAACTTGGAGAAATAAAGGATATACATGTAGGATAACATGCAGGATAATTCATATGAAATGAAGAATAAAAATTTAAATTTGTGGAAGAATGAATAAACAAATATAAGTATTGTAGAAAAACACAATAGTCTTAATATATTGCATGTTCAGTAGGCCACATTAATTATTGCTGCTCTTTAAAAGCTTAGTATGATTCTAGAATAAGACATTATGAGTGTGGAATATACAAATTTTAATATGAGAATTAATTCTGGTCCTTTTTTAGTACAGTATGCTATGGCACATTTTAGCTCTTGTATTCAGCAACTGTCTTTAAGACTAACAGAGTAATAGAAAGGAGCTTAAGAGAGGATAGTGAAAATGATGAAAGCATTGAAATTAGAGATGAAGAAAAAGTAAAACAAATAAAGGACTCTTTCAGAAGAGAAAATTCTGAGGTGAATATGCAACAATTTTTTTTTTTTGCATTTTATCATGACTGTTACAAATGCAGGCTACCCACCACTGGGCCCTCACTGATATCACCTCCCTAGTTCTTAGTTTTATTTGTTCTCAACATGCTATTTTATTCCTCATACAGATCTGTTTGAAATTTCTTCTTCACTCTCAAATTTCTAAGCTCACACTGAACATCTCTTTCAACAGACTTAATACAGAGATCAGAAGCTACTCAGCAACTTACAGTCTTTGACAGCTGCCTGGAGTATTAAACTTCTACTACTACTACTACTACTACTACTACTACTACTACTACTACTACTACTACTACTACTACTACTACTGCTACTACTACTACAACCAGTAGTAGTTGTTGTTGTTCAGTCATTTTTCAGTCCTGTCTAATGCTTTGTAAGCCCATTTGGGGTTTTCTTGACTAAGATACTAGACTGGTTTGCTATTTCCTTCTCCAGCTTATTTTACAGATGAAGAAACTGAGGCAAACATGGTTAAGTGATTTGCCTAAGGCCACGCAGCGAGTGTCTGAAGTCAGATTTGAATGCAGGAAGATGAGTCTTTCTGACTACAGGCCTGGCACTCTATCCACTGCACAACTTAGCTGCCCATATTGCTACTATTACTACTACTACTACTACTACTACTACTACTACTACTACTACTACTACTACTACTACTACTTACTAGCTAGCTAGCTAGCATTTATATAGCACTTTGTAACTAAAAAGCATTTTACATATATTATCTCACTTGATCCTTATAACAACCATCTGAGGTAGGTACTATTATCCCCATTTAATAAATGAGAAAATTAAGGTAGATAGAGGTTTAAGTAACTTTTCCAAGGTAAAGCAAGTAATAAGCATGAGAGACAAGATTTGAAACCAGGTCCTCTGACTTTGGAACCGGTGTTCCTTTCACTGTACAATGCTGTCATTTTGCCTATAGTCATAATTTAATAAATACTTATTGAATTGAATTGAATGAAGGTAGTGCAGTGGAAAGCATACCTGGTTTAGAGGTAAGGGATCTAGGTTCGAACCCCAGTTCTGCCACTTATTACCTCTGTATGCCTTTAAGTAAATCTCATGACTTCTCTGGGACTCATTTGGCTCATCTGTAAAAGAAGGATTTAGGTTAGATGACTTTAAGGCCACTTCAAGCTCTACACATATAGTCTATAATCCTAAAAATCAAAAAGGCTTGGTGACTAGTGATCTATAAGGAGGAGAAGCGAGAGCCAAAGAATGATGCCAAGCTTCCAAACCTAGAAGCACATTGAAGGGGGAAGATGATCAATTGCTTTCTCTTTCTACCGAGAAGAAAGTGGGCTAAATAGAAAAAAAAACAGAAAAGAAAAGAAAAACCAAAAGAAAAAAGTCCAACAATAGAAATTTTCGCTGGCCTCTTTTGCATCACCATCTTTTTTGGTTCATTTCACATCAACACTTTCAACACCAACTTCACTTGGAATTCTTCCTAATGTCTCCTAAATGTGGATTCTATCCTTGATCTCCCATAACTTCTACTTGGTGGATTTATCATCGTGATTCTTTCTATCATTTATATCCAGGTGGTCCCCAGATTTCTTTCTCTACTCCTGACCTTTTTCTATTTGAATAATCTATTTTCTCTTAATGGTTGCAGGGTATTCTCAGCTGGCTGCCTTCCTGTCTCTTAGAACTCAACTTGACAAAGAAAGAACTGCCTAATTCAGTCTGAACCTTTTCTATTATCAAACTTTTCTAATAATCTGAGAAATATTTCTTTCCTTTAGCTTAAACTATGGTGTCCCTTTCAAAAATTGCCTATTTTCCTTTCTTGTATTCAGTAATTTTTGTACTTAATCAAAATTATAAATCAAATGTTAATTATGTACTGCGTTAGGACAAAAGAAATAGTAGGCATAAACTCTTTCCTTAAGTAACTTATAATCCACCTGAACACATACAATAGTAATAATCATACTCATAATGCACAAATAAAATGTAAGTCAACAATCATTTAGTGCAGGAGTTCTTAAGATTGTATGTAAATGTCTTAGATCACTTTGTTAGCCTCATACAACTTATGGACACCCCTGTCAATGTAAATTTTTAAATACACAAAATAAAATACATGATTTCAAGGAAAACCAATTATATTAAAGGCATATGGACAGACAGAGAGATAGATAGATAGATAGATAGATAGATAGATAGATAGATAGATAGATAGATAGATAGATTTTTTTCCCATTCAAGTTTATGGACCTACTGCTATCTATCCACAGAATCCTTGAGGCCATTGGGTTTGGGAGGAATATATGATTTGGATTTTGAATACATTGCAGGATTTCAACATATTTAGATAGGTACTTAAGAAGGTATTGCAGTCAGAAGGAATAACATGAGCAAAGACATGAAAGTAAGGAAATGCTCATTATTCTCATGGAATAATAACTTTGGCCAACACCAAATGATATCATGAAAATGAAATTAATTATGTTTTAACAGGAAATATTTGGTTAGTGATGTGGAAGTCATTTTCTTATCAACTAAATATATCCATTCACACCAATGATTAGATTAATACCAAATGTGAAAATATTACATGTAATTGAAGTAAGTTCAACCCAATCTTCTTAAACAGGCTGTTGAATTTTTTTTTTTTTAAATGGGAACTGGGTAAGTGAAGACATTGACATAGACTACCATCAAGGAAGTTCAACCAATATAAATTAATTGCCACAACAAAGAGACTGAAAGAGCCTGGAAAACAACTTAACCAACAAACATACTTGATCTTATTTTCCAAGCAGAGAGATGCGGTGGCCAAGAGGTATCTCAGTTCAGAACATAAACTGATTTGTAAACTTTCGCGGAAAAAGATGATAAAAGACCATAACTAGTCTCACCTGCTATCAGAGTAAGAAGGTAGGGAGGGGAGAAAGGAAAGCATGCAGAAAATAAAAGACCCATTATTTTCTCAATCATTACAAGGGCACATTTGGATGAAAATGGAAATAGGATAGCCAACAGATTAAAAAAAGGAAATGACCTCTCAGGCTTTCCATAACAAAGTATAAGTATCTAAATAGGAAAAAAAAAGCAAAGGAATAAAGAATCCCTATTATCCTAATTATGATATGCAGTTGGGTAGTGAATGAATCCAAAGAGCTGAACCAACAGCACATATGTCATGAACAAACACTGAAGTTTGTCAGTAAACTTGGGCCAGGGTTGAGCAAAAGGAGGAGAGTTGTCATTGTATAATTTAGAAATTATACAATGCTTTCAATTACCTCAAGCTTCTCCATGTAGCAAAACCTGATGTTTTAGAATACCACAGTCACCAACAAACTATTGACTCTTACATTTACATGTCCAGTCCTAGTAGTCATGACTTCCACTCACACTTAAACAGCTTTCTATTAAAGATTAATTAGCAAGTAGACATCCCATAAGTATTCAAATCAACATAAACTTATTTTCCCCAAACCTCTTTCTATGTCTGTTTTGAGTAGCACTGTCCTTCTAGTCAGTCAGGTGCAAAACCTCAGAATTATTCTTACTCTTCCTCTCCGCTCCTTTTATTCCATAAGTTGCCCACTCTTATCAGTTCTAGCTCCACACCACCTTCTGCATCTCACTTCCTTTCTCCACTTATTGGACAACCACTTTAGTTTAGATTGGAATCCTCTTTCACTTGGTAGGTTGTAATAACCTCCTCCTTGGTCCTTCTGCCTCAAGTCTCTCTCCTCTACAGTTCACCCAGCACACAGTTTCTAAGATGATACTCCTCAAACTCAGATCTGATTAAGTCACCCACTTGCTCAAAACACCCCAGTCATTCACCATTGCCTATGAATTAATAGAAATTCCTTTCTTTCACTTTGCAATCTAGTTCCAGCCTACCTCGATAGGATGATTGTACATTACTCTCTTCCACACTTTCCATTTTCAAGCAAAACTGCTCTAATTGCTATTTTTTTGTATATGACAAAACCTCTTACTTTTGTCTGGGATTTCTTGGATTCCATAGATGGAATGCACTCCCTTCCCACTTCGTGTTCATAGAATCCTTAGCTTCCTTCAAAACAGAGTTTAAGTATAACCCTGTGCGTGAGGCCTCTCCTGATCTTTCCACAAACGTCTCTTCATTTACTTTGCATACATTTTTACTTATTTCTTCACATCAAGTAGAATTTAAGCCCTTTAAAGACTGGAACCATGTATTCCCAATACCTGGCACCTAACAGACGCTTAATAAGTGTTAAATGACTTGATTGAATTAAAGTGGAATATTAGAAAAGCCCACCAAACAGAATTCCCTTTTAAAAGGCATGATAGTCTGTAGGCCCCAGGAAAGCCAAACAAATCACATCCTCCCTATTTCCAAATGGAATGTCTTGAACTGTGCTTCAAAATTTATTAAGCCAGTCATATCTGGGAAGTAGAATTAGCTTTTTACAAAAAAAAAAAAAGAATAGGTACTGCGCCTATGATTTCATTGATATAAGCAAATTCCCACGTGAGGACACTCTCTCTTCCAATTCAGGTTAACACCTTCTATGCTATTTATAATCTGAAAAAGTTGCCTGGGGTGCTGAGAGAGATAATGATTTGCCTAGGGTCACAGCTAGCCTGCTTCAAAGGCAGAATTTGAACCCAGATCTTCCTGGCTCCGAGGTTGGCTCTCTTTCCTTTATGCAAAACTGCACACTAAGCTTTGTGATCATCTCTTGAATGATGTATACCATTATAGGAGGATGTATATATGTCTCCTTTATGTAATCTAAGGGGAAATATGGAAATAAGAAAACCTCATATTTCACCTTCCCTCAGAAGAAAAATGTTAGTCTTTATTAAAGTCTGAAAAATGAAGCACAATTCTTAGGCGATTTTTATATATACTTGACAATTTAGGTAAACTATATCTGCAATAATAGAAAAGTGAATTTTTAAAGATTTCTTATCATTAGTAAGCAACAACATTATAACATCAAACATCAATTAATCACTACTTCTTTCTTTGTTCAGTAACTTGAGACTGACTGAACTGTAATGTAGGATAAGGGGAAAAAAATAAATTAAGCAGACCCTATATTTCACTTCATTTGATCAGTAACATCATAAGAAGTTAAATATGTATCATACTAAACAACTTTAAATTTGATAATTATTGAGTCTTGGAATGCCTTATTGTTTTTCTAGATAATAAATCTTTATATCTAGAACTATATTACTTTATGGAAACTTAAAAGATATAAAAGAAACAAAAAGGCACATAACTCACTGATTAAATATTTCTGTATTAGTGAAGCTATAATTCTTGCTGATTTTGTTTGATGTAGACATGATTTATTGTTTCATACCTTAGTTAATCTTTTTTGGAATCATTAAAGACAAAAAAAGTTGACTGATATGTTCTACTATTGGAACATTAATATCATTGATTATATTGGTATTTAATACATTTTTAAAAGAAAACTAAGATCTACATGATATTCTTAAATTTTGAAAAATGGTGTATTAAAGTACACTTAGGAACTGAGATTCCAAACAATTCAAAATCGAACAACAAAAAGACTCACTAGTAAATCCAAAGTTTATTTAAGGAACTCTTAGCTATACAACCAAATTAGGCCTTTCACATATGTGACTAGTTATCCCATGTTCCTAGAATGCACTCACTGCTTCTTTCCATATCATAGAGTCCTTCCGTTAAGATATAGTTCAAAAAAAAAAAACCCACAAAGAAAGGGAGGCAGGGCAGGTAGGTGGCACAGTGGATAAAGGATTCAGAAGGACTTAAGTTCAAATCCAACCTCAGGCACATAACACTTACCAGCTGTGTGAACCTGGGCAAGTCACTTAACCCCATTGCCTAGCCAAAAAAAAAAAAAAGATAATAGCTCAAGAATCATCCCATGAAACCTTTCCTGTTCTCTCCAAATGATGGTACCCTCCTTCTCAAATTAACTTGCATTTGACATGTTTGTATGTATTTATAGTTATTCCCTAAATGACCTCTGAGATCTCTTTCCAGCTTCAAAATTCTGAGTGTATATGAATGCATATATGTGTATATTCATGCATATCTATCTGTGTACAGATACACATGCAGATATGGAGTTATCTGCATATGTATATACATACATGTATTTATAGGTACTACATATGTATATAGATTAATGTAATAATATGTATCATACACATATACACATAAATATATCCAAGTGTGTATAGACACATACACAATACATATTCACACAATCATCTTGACCCAGTTAGAATGTGAGTACTCATTATACTCACATTGTGACAACATGAGTATTATGATTATAATTTCATAGAGTAAGAAGTTAAAGTTTCCAACAAACAAGTAAAAATCAGGAAAGATCTCTTGAAAGAAGTGGTATGCAAGCTCACTCTTACTATCAGAGGTGATATTCTATCCCAAGTACCTCCTTCCCCTATGTCTAACAAACCACTCCATTATACCTCATTGAATTTTTTTGATAATCTATCCCATGACTTTTACACAACTGGTATCACAGAGTCTCACCTGAAAAGGGGTCATTGAGAGTCCATTCAGTTCAAGCCATAGCTAACATGGGAATCCTTACTATAAAGTATAAGACCAAAATTAATCATTGTAATGAGACTTTTATCTCTAGTGAAACTTAAAATAGTAAAAACATAATAGAAAAAAAGACAATTAGATTTGATCTGATTTGAAAATTGGCCTTGAGTTGAGGAATGTTTAGAGATATTCTAGGAAGGAGAATATTCTTCAGAACAAGAACCAGAAACCTCTACTGGTCAGACTAAAATGAAATAAACACATATAAATAACACACATATGATGATGACTTACATTTCCTACAAAAAAAATAAAGGCATTTTCCTCATAGAAGCCCAGTAAAATAGTCCAAGGATTATTAAACTCATTTTACAGAGAAGGAAACTAATGTTCAAAAAATTTAAGTGACTTCACCAAAGACTTATAAATAGTAATTGGAATAATCAGGATTTGAACTAGAGTCCTCTCTCTGAATTGAATAAATTGATTGATCATTCTGGCAAGGTTTCCATAAAACAACAGTGAAAAATGAATTAATATGCATTAATACTTATTAACTAATTGATGAGCAATTAATAAGAATTTATATTAGTAAATACTTTATAAGCTCCTATTGCATGCCAGACACTGAACTCAATACTTAGGATACAAAGATAAAAACATTTCTAAAGGACATTCTAGGCAATAAGTTCCCAATATCTCTTCTAACTTGTGTGCCTCCCTCTGGTGGGCTTTTATTGTGGATTATTGTTGATTCACAGCAAACAAGAATACCACTGTTTAATACTAACAGCACATAATCTACATTAATATCCCATATCCTCACAAGTTCCCACTGAATGTGAAGAGGTATTATCTTCTGAGAACTTCTTTGGAATGTGATACAAAATTGTGAAGCAGAAAATTGTTAGAGTTCTAAAGGTTATGAATTTCTTAAGACAAATGTGATAATCATGCACTTCTCTTCCTGCTCAATCACTTTATCTGAGGGAAGCATTTAGATCTCAAATTTTCCGCACAGTTGTAGACACAATAGAAATTTCTTAGCAATCAGGTACAAGTAGAATATGCAAGACTGTTGTTGTTGTTGTTGTTGTTTTACAAAGAATTTGAAATCTGGAGATGTTTGGCCCTCAATATAAGAATTGACCTCTGAGTAATTAAACTTAAAATTCCATAAGTAAAATTGTTGTTTAAATGTTATCATAGAGGTGGTAAGAACAAATATATAGCAGAAAATTCAATATTTCTTTATAAGAATTAAAAGGCCACATATTCACAGAAAAAAAAATGTCAGTTCTGGCATCCAAGATGGAGGTGTGGAGTAAGCACCATGCTGAGCTCTCCCAATGTGCCCCTCCAAATAACTTTAATGTCTCAAATTAAATTCTAGAGTGGCAGAGCCAACAAAAGATAAGGGTGAGATATTTTTCCATCCCAAGACAACTGAGGAGGGCAGAAGGAAAGGTCTAGAACACTAGGGTGGGTGCTGATGCAGAGCTCATGTGGTGCCAACGCCAGGGGTGGAACTTAGAAGCAGCCACAGCAGTAGCAGTAGCATTGGGAATGCTAGGGTTCCAGAGATAATGAAGGTGTAGACAAATGGTTGGAAAGAGATTACAAGGGAACCCTGTGCTAGCACTGGGCACAGTACTGGCTGCTGTTTGGCAACTGCATTAACTCATAATACTTCTGGGCTATAGTTTCTGGATGAAGAATACCAATTTGAGTCCCAAAGGAAGAACAGTATTGTTTATAGTCTGAAGGGAGCAGGGGCCTGAGGAATAGTAGTGCTTGCAGTTGAAAGAGATCAGGGACCCTTCCTGGGTAAGGAGCAGAGAGCAGACCAGGAGAGCAGTGAACAAACCTTTCCCTGGATCACATCATATTGGAAGTACCTAAAAACTTCAAGTTATGCAAAACTAGCTCTGAAAACAGCAGTGTAAAAGAGCCTAAAGCTTTTTTGTTAGTGAGCAGTGACCTCATGCTAACTCCACCCCCCAGGATCCGAGTCCAACTTTAAAATAAAGTTCAAAGTCAAGAAATAGTCTGGAAAAATAGGCAAACAACAAAAAACAGCTTGACCATAAGAAGCTACTATGATGACACTGAAGAATAAGACATAAGCTCAGAAGAAAACGATGCCAAAACAGCTGTAAGAAAGCCTCAAAAAACTATAAATTGTCACAAGCCCAACAAGAATTCCTGGTAGAGCTAAAAATGATTTTAAAAGTCATAATAGCAATAGAAGAAAAAATAGGAAAGGAAATTATAGTGGTGCAATAAAAATATAAAAAGAAAACAGCTTGGTAAATAAGTCACAAAAATGCTGAAGAAAATAACACTTTAAAAAATAGAATTGGTCAAATAGTAAAAAGGTACAAAACTTCAATTATAAAATAACTCCTTAAAATGTAGAATTGGCCAAATGGGAAAAAAAAATCTTTTTAAATGTTTTTTGATTTATCAACAATCACTTCCGTAAGTTTTTGAGTTTCAAATTTTTCTCCTCCTTCTTTCCCAAGAAGGCACACAATCTGATAAAGACTATACATATACATTCCTATTAAACATATTTTCACATTAGTGATATTGTAAGGAAGAATTAGAACCAATAGGAGGAACCACCAGAAAGAGGAAAAAAAAAACAGAAGAAAAAATAGCAAATAGTATGCTTTGATCTGCATTCAAATTCCATAGTTCTTTCTTTGGAAGTGGATAGCATTCTCCATCATCAGACCTTTGGAGATGTCTTAGATCTTTGCATTGCTGAGAAGGACTAAGTCTATCAACGTTAGTCATCACACAATGTGGCTATTACTGTGTACACCGTTCTCTTGGTTCTGCTCACTTCACTCAGTATCAAACCATAAAAGTCTTTCCAGGTTTTTTCTGAAGTCAGCCTGTTCATCATTTCTTATAGCGCAATAGTATTCCATTACATTCATATACCACAACTTGTTCAACCATTAAGGCATCCCTTCAATTTCCAATTCTTTGCCACCACAAAAAGAGCTGCTATAAATATTTCTGTACATGTGGGTCCTTTTCCTATTTGTATGATCTCTTGGGGATACAGCACTAGGAGTGCTATTGCTGGGTCAAAGGGTATGCGTATTTTTATAATCCTTTGGTCATGGTTCCAAATTGCTCTCCAAAATGGTTGGATCTTTTCACAACTCCACCAACAATGCATTAGTGTTCCAATTTTCCCACGTCTTCTCCAACATTTATCATCTCCCTGTTTTGTCATGTTGACCAATCTGATAAGTGTGATGTGGTACCCCAGAGTTGTTTTGATTTGCATTTTTCTAATCAATAGTGATTTAGAGCATTTTTTCATATGACTATGGATGGCTTTAATATCTTCATCTGAGAATTGCCTGTTCACATCCTTTGCCCATTTATCAATTGAAGAATGACTTGTATTCTTATAAATTTGACTTAGTTCTCTACATATTTTAGAAATGAGGCCCTTATCAGAGACACTGGTTATAAAAGTTCTTTATCGATTTTCTACTTTACTTCTAATTTCGGTTGTATTGGCTTTGTTTGTGCAAAAACTTTTCAATTTAATGTAATCAAAATTATCCATTTTGATTTTGTAATGTTCTCTGTCTCCTGTATGGTCATGAATTCTTCCGTTCTCCATAAATCTGATAGGTAAACTAGTCCTTGCTCTCCCAGTTTGCTTACAGTATCAGCCTTTATATCTAAATCATGAACCCATTTTGACTTTATTTTGATATATGGTATGAGATTTGGGTCTATGCCTATTCTCTGTCATACTCTTTTCCAGTTTCCCAGCAGTGTTTGTCAAATAGTGAGTTCTTATCCCAGAAGCTGGGGTCTTTGGGTTTATCAAATAATAGATTACTATAATCATTGACTACTATGTCTTGCATACTAACTTATTCCATTGATCCAAAATGGTAAAAATAATTCTTAAAAATTAGAATTGGGCACATGGAAGCTAAGGACATCAAGAAACAACAGAGCAAAGTCAAAATAAAGAAAAAATAGAAGAAAGGGTGAAATTTCTCATAAAAAGAACTGACCTGGAAAAAAGATACAGGAGAGATAATTTAAGAATTATTGGGCTTCCTAAACCCCATGATCAAAGAAAGAGCCTAGACATCATATTTCAAGAAATTATCAAGGAAATCTGCCCTGATGTCCTAGAACCAGAGAGAAAAATAGAAATGGAAAGATTCTACCAATCACTTCTTGAATGATGTCCCCAAAATGAAAAATTCCAGGAATATGATAGGCAAATTCCAGAACTTCCAGGTCAGAGAGATGGATATTTACAGAAATATAAATTGCCCAGATTAACAGAAAGGGAAATAGCATACTTAAATAACCCTATTTCAGAAAAACAAATTAAACATGCCATAAATGAGCTCCTAAGAAAAAGTTTACAAGCCAGATAGATTTACAAGTGAATTCTACCAAATGTCGAAGAAACAATTAATCCCAATGCTACATAAACTATTTGAAAAAAAAATAGGTAAAGGAGTCCTATCTAATTCACTTTATGATACAAATATGGTTTTGATACCTAAACCAGGGAAAGGAAAAACAGAGAAAGGAAACTATAGGCCACTGTCCTTAATAAATAGTGAGGAAAATTTTTTAAATAAAATACCAGTAAAGAGATTACAATAATATATCACAAAAAACATACTCTAGGACCAGGTGGAATTTATAACAGCAGTGCAGGGCTATTTCAGTATTAGGAAAACTATAAACATAATGAATATATCAATAATAAAAATCATGTGATTATATCGATAGATGCAGAAAAAGCTTTTGACAAAATACAACATACATTCCTATTTAAAAAAACTTGGAACCATGGGAATAAATAGAGTTTTAATTGCTCATGGGTAGGCCAAGCCAATATAATAAAAATGACAATCCCACCTAAATTAATTTACTTATTCAACATCATACAATCTAACCACTAAATAATTATTTTATAGAGATAGAAAAATAATGACAAAATTCACCTTGAAAAACAAAAAGTCAGGAATATCAAGGGAATCAATGAAAAAATTTGTGAACTAAGGCAGGCAAGCAGTACCATATTTCAAACATATTAGAAAATGGCAATCATCAAAACAATGTGATACTGGCTAAGGAATAAAATGGTAAATCTGTGAAATAGAATAGATACACTATACAGAGTAGTAAATGACCACAGTAATCTGTTTTGTGATAAATCCAAAGATCTAAGCTTTTGCAGCAAAAATTCACCATTTGACAAAAATTGCTAAGGAAACTAGAAAGCAGTTTGGCAGAAACTAGGAATAGTCCAACATCTCACACCACAGACCAAGATAAGGTAAAAAGGGAAAAATGATTTAGGCATAAAGGATGATAGCATAAGTAAATTATGAGAGCATCAGATCTATGGATAAGACAAGAATTTATGAGCAAACAAGAGATATAGGAGATCATGGGAAGTAATATGGATAATTTTGATTACATGGTATTAAACAGGTTTTGCACAGACAAAACGAATCCAGCCAAAATTTGAAGGAAAGGAAGAAACTGGGAAAATATTTACAGTAAGTTTCTTTGATAAATACCTCATTTCTCATATATGTATCTAAGCTAAATTTAAAAAAAAAAATAAGAGCCATTCCCCAACTAATAAATGGTCAAAGATGACAGGCAGTTTTCAGAAAAAGACATCAAAGTTATCTGTTATACACACACACACACACACATATATGTATATGTATATGAAAATGCTCTAAATAACTACTAGTTAGAGAAATGCAAATTAAAACAAATCTAAGGTACCACCTAAAACCTATATATGAAAATGCTCTAAATAACTACTAGTTAGAGAAATGCAAATTAAAACAAATCTAAGGTACCACCTAAAACCTATCAGATTGGGTAACATGAGACAAAAGGAAAATTATAAATGCTACACTGGAGGTGGAGAAATTTGGCCCCTAATCCATTGTTAGTGGAGTTGTGAACTGGTCCAATCTCCAATTTTGAAGAACAATTTGGAACTATGCTCAAAAGCTGGGCATACCCTTTGACCTAATAATACTACTACAATGTTCATATTCCAAAAGATCAAGAAAAAGGGAAAAGGGTCTATATGTAACAAAAATGTTTATAGCAGCTCTTTTTTGTAGTGGCAAAGAAATGGACATTGAGGGGCTGCTTACCAATTGCAGAATGACTGAATAAGTTGTGGTATATGGTTGTGATGGAATGCTATTGTGCTATAAGAGACGATAAAGATGGTTTCTGAAAACCTGGACTTATATGAACTGATGCAAAGTGAAGTAAGCAGAACCAGATGAACATTGTACTCAGTAACAGTGATATTGTAATGATGATCAAATGTGAAAGACTTAGTTACTCTGCTTAGTACAATGACCTAAGACAATTCCAAAAGACCCATGATGAAAAATACTAACTTCCTCCACAGAGAGATCTGGTGAATTCTGAGTACAGATAGAGGCATATCTCTTTGCTATTTCTTCAGATTTTTTGCAACATGGTTAATATTGAAATATGTTTCTCATAACTTCACATTTATAAATGACATTATATTGCTTGCCTTCTCAATTGGTGGGAGATGGGAAGCAGGGAGAGAATTTGGAAGTCAAAAAAATTTTAAATGAACGTTAAAAATAAAATTCAGTTTCAAAAATTGAAATCAGTTCTATTTTATAGTAAAACCTAACCAAAGTCCATAATTTCACCTCAACATTACCCATACTTAGGATGAATAGATTGCTACCAACTTAAAACACTCATATTTCTATTCTTCCACTTTTTCATATAAAGTTGAAAAGAAAGTGCAGAAAATAATATAGCTTGGACTATATATTACAGATGACATGAGTTTTCTAGCTTAGTATGTACTACACAGCCAATTTAGTGGTTGAGTTGCCCATTCAACCAGCTTTTTAAAGACTATTATATGACATACATTGTGACAGGTGCTAGAGATACAGACACAAAAATAAAGCAGACTTTGCCCACAAGGAGCTTAACTGCTACTGGAATAATTCTTCATGGGCAAGTACATTCTTAAAACCTATTTTATGTACCCAGTATATTTGAATGTCATTTTTAGAATCTGATATACTTTAATTGTTTAATTAAGTCATATATTATATGAGATAAAATCAAATCCCATGAAGACATTAGAAAATCTGCTTCTACCATTATAGATTTTTTTAATAGAAGGAATAATCAGAATTTAAATTTTTTTAAAAAGAGGTATATGACTTTTTTAGCTACACAATGAAGACAAAGTATTTTTTATCTATCCAAAAAGGACAGCAATCTAAATTAAGGTTTTCTAAGTAGTCTACCAAATTTAAATTGTCAGGTGTCCTTATTTCTTCAAATTTATGAAGTTAAAATACTTGACTCAATGAATATTATCTATATGTAAATAATATCCTGCCTTGATTCAGTCAGTATAAACAAGCCCTAATTCTAAATTAATTTTTAGGAGGAAGATTTTAAGGTATATGTCTCTAGGTTGGATAGATTACTTGTCATATCTCTTTACATATCATCACCCCTATGTCTGTTTGCTATCAGTCACCAAATAAAAGGTGATAGAAATGTTCATTTTAGTTATATCATAATTATTTTTAACTATTGTAAATTTATATTTAAAATTGTTTTCAGTACATTCTTTTTAAATAAATACTAATTAAACGTAAGCAAGATTTTAAAATAAGGGGCAAAATACAAAGGGCATTGCTTAGTTTCTTTTTCAAAAGTAACCATGAATTAAATATTTCAGACTAAAAAAAATGGAGCAATTTAATCTGAAAGAACAATGCCAATTATTAATACGTAGCTTCATTGTTTGTCTTGGATGAGAGAAAAATTCCCCATGATCTGTAATCATAGGGTGTCATTCTATGACCATAGGATGTCAAATTTTGTCAAATGAAAATATTTTGTCAAATAAAAAAATAAAGCAAGAGCACTTTTTCAACATTTGGAGACCAAACATTCAAAATTAAAATATAAGCCAGTATTTAAAATAAAACAAAGGCTCTCTTAAAATTAAATGCCCAAGTTCTTTTTAAAAAATGTTTATTAATTTAAAAATAACTTGTGAGGGCTTCATATTTCATTGCTTTTTAAATAGCTGTCAGCAAAAACACATTTTGACAATAGTAAAATTAAAGCAAGGGAATTGGTTAATATCTGTCTCTTCTATACATATTTTATCTCAAGGACAGAAAAATTACTGCAAAAGAATAATGAATAACAATTACAATGATAACTTATTATTATATTCATTTTCTACCATATTTATAACTCTTAAAATGGTTTAAAGTAAATTCTGTTTATTTCAGTGATTGAAATAAATAACTACATATATTTAAATAAAATTTGTTTTTCCTCTGTTGAATAATATCATACACACATATACATTATAAATGAGCGTGGTTTGGTTGTATATTATGTAGAATTCATGCTCCTCAAGGACAGAGACTATTTTATTTTTGTCTTTATATCTCTGGGGCCTATCACAGTACCCTGCAAAGAGTAGGTATCTAATAAATGTTTCTTTTAAATTTTATTTAATTATATGTACACCTCTCATTAAAGTCTTATTTCAATGCTTCATTAAAAAAAAAAAGAGAGAGAGAGAAGAAAGTTCACTGAGGTCATGTCAGTAGATTGCAATTTAAGCATGTCCTATAAAGTGAGAGGCTAGTGGTACCCATTAACTATAGCTTAAGTATGCATGGTATGTCACAACATCTTGAGCTTGTTTGCTCTTTAGAATGTCTTAGTCCATTCTTTCCTATGGTATCTGATGGGTGCAGAAAAGTCCTGTCATTTGAAGTTCCTTTCCTTTACATTTGAAGGTTTTTCTCTTGGTCATTTGTAGAATGTTTTGTTTATCAGTGTTATTTTAAAATTTAACTTCTTTATGCCTTGGAGTTTGCAGTAAAAAAGATTTTGTTTGTTTGTTTGTTTTCTCTGCAAGTGATTTGTGAAATATTTTGATTGTCATTTTGCTTTCTGTGTTCAGATGTTCTGGGTATTATTTTTTGCATCAGAGTATTCATATTTTTGATTTGCCATTTTTTATGCAAGATTTATAATCTTTAAGGAGTCTTTAAGTCTTTAAGATCAATGTGTTTTGCTTGTATGGAGTTTATATTTTCTTTCAATGGTATTTATTTCTTTTTACTTCTTTTCCTCTAAATTGTCTTTTACTTTTACATATTTGCATTCCCAATCAGTAATTCTCTTATTTATTTGTTTGAGGCTTTCATCTATGGATTCATTTTGTTCCCTATTCCATTAATTATTTATGCTATGTAGAATGTAAATCCAGCTTTCAAAAGTCTTATTTCTTTTACTAACTATTCAGGAATATGCTGCTGTTATTCCATGCCTCCTTGGGAATTCTCGGGGACCTCTCTCTACTCAATTGTTGATTCATTTTCCTTTGTCTTACAATATTTATACATAGATGCCTGGACTCTTTTTGCTGATCTAGAGGTAATATTCTTTTCTGTTATTAATATCTTCACTGTGAGTTTATATGCTTATGCTCAAGGTCTTTGAATGTTTTCCCTCCTGGGATATTTGTTAATTTCCAAATGTTTTTCTTATATTCCGTACCATTCCATATAACTTTCTGATTCCTTCCCCCCTCTGTAGCAGTTTCCCTGAGAGTTAGATTTCAAAACCATCTTGACTTTCTGTCAAGCTGGGCAATTCATTTCCCACTAGATAATAAAGTTGAACTTCATTGCAAGCCTGTGAGCTATTCTTTACAGCCTTGCCCAATCATAGTGGGTAGTGGAGCAAGGGATGCCAAATGAGCCTGTTGGGGTAAGAATTGGCTTTCTCTGTGTTAATTTATTGGGATTTTACTTTGTTATGGTTCTTGGTGCCCTAAACCACCAGAGAGACATTTAAAGTTGCTTTATCTCTTGCTCATGAGTCATATTTTGGAAATATTTGAGAGGTAGAAAGTATCAGAAAAAAAAATGTCTATTTTATCGACCATATGACCTGTAATTATTTCCTGCTTTCATTTGACTCCCATTCCTTAGCTGGTCACTTCTTTCCAGATTGGACTCATTCCCTCTTCTTCAGGAAATCTCTCTTCATTTCACCTAAATTAATTTAAATGCCCAAATTTAGGTCCTTAACAGTTTACAGGGAACCCTTTGTGGGAAAATAAGGAAAATGGTAGTAATGTGTGGATCGTCCTGATGGTACTGTCAGATTCCCAGGGGAATCTACTTCCAGACTGAGGTGATGGAAACCTATTCCACAATATTTTGTCCTCAAATAGCCTAAATAATAGCTGCCCTTCTCCAGCCTGCCCACATGGTCTTGTATACTTGTTTATTGCTGCAAACCACCTGTCAATATTGGCAATTTAAATTCTATAAGGATATTTAAAACATATTTACATCACAATGCCCAATATGAATAACTTCTTTTTCTGGTTGTTGGTT
Source organism: Phascolarctos cinereus (assembly GCF_003287225.1). Lineage (NCBI taxonomy): Eukaryota > Metazoa > Chordata > Mammalia > Diprotodontia > Phascolarctidae > Phascolarctos > Phascolarctos cinereus. The sequence continues at coordinate 167,221,547 of NW_027556098.1, read as the reverse complement.
TTTTTGTTTGTTTGTTTGTTTTTTTGGCTAGGCAGTGCGGTTAAGTGACTTGCCCAGGGTCACACAGTTAGTAAATGTTATGTGTCTGAGGCCAGATTTGAACTCAGGTCCTCCTGAATCCAGGGCCAGTGCTCTATCCACTACACCACCTAGCTGCCCCAATAACTTCTTTTTTTTAATGAATCTGTGCATTCATTGATTTGAAATTCCCTTCAGTCATACAGATTGCAACCCATCCATAACCTTGGACTCTTGTCCACAGAGTCAGAGTAGAATATTAAATAGAGACTTAGATTTGGAGTCAGGAGGGCCTGAGTTTGAATCCTCCCTCAAATATTACTAGCCCTGTGACCTTTGGCAAGTCACTTAATATCTTTGTTCCTTAGTTTCCTTATCTGTCGAATGAGGGGAGAGAGGTGGTTAGAATTCTAATCCAATTTCTAATCCAGCTCTAAATCTCTGATCCTATGAGCCTCTTGAAATTGCTGACCAAACGGATCTTCCTTCTGCAAATCTGTGTAGATAAAAAGTCTAAAAAGGAAGGGAATATGTATTTTTTCAAAATAATAAAGTGCTAATTTTAAGTTTGTAGCTGCCAACTAATATGCCAAGGACTGCCTTATGTTTCTTGAATAAATATATCTTTAGCATAATTATGCATAAAGATATCTGACATTAAAATCTAAGTTTACATAGTTGGGAAAAAAGATACTGAAGTAAATCTGTTAGATATCTTTACACAAATTTTTAAAAAATACTTAGAAAGTCTAATGTTGATTTGGTATTGTTATTAATTATAATAGATTGAAAATATTTTTCCAGATATATTATATGATGTCAGTGACAAAATTCCTCTCTATTTCTTCTTGCCTCCTAGGTGCCACTTTGTAGTTTTGTACCAATATGAAATGCTACCTAAAGTAAATACCAGTAATAATAATGGTGATGATGATGATGATCAGAAGACAACAAGGATTTTATTCCGGTACCTCACTAAGGACCATTTAATAAGGTTTGTGTAAGAAATGACACAATAGTGTCTGAAAGAGTAAGTGAATGCCAAGCTTAAGAGTTTAATCTCCTCTTCCCTAGAGGATAGAGTGGGATGGGGAACAGGAGAATCATATTTTCTTTGTTGTTTAATTTTATAAATCATATAAAATATTCTACTCTAAGCGTGTATGTGTGTGTAAAGTTATAAAATGCTTTACATTTACTTTATGGCTCATTTGAGTCTCACAATATCCCTATGAGACATATACTACCGGTATCATTAGCTCCATTTTACAGATGAGAAAACTAAGGCTTCAAGGTGAGTCATTTGCCCAGGATCACACAGCTGAAAAGCATCAGAGTTTGAGTGTGAACCAAGATCTTTCTGATTCCAGCTCTAATAGTCGTTCTACTGTATCAGGATATCTTACAAATAAAAATGCATGTTGCTTTCAGCCTTGGTGGGCTCGTCTTATTTTCTGCAAAATCCCTTTGAGTTCCAATAAAAGACTCTCATATCTTCCTGACTGCTCCATCCCTAAATGATTGTCCCCTTCTCTGAAACGTTATATTTGTTCTTTATAGTTTAGTACTTAATTATATACTGCCTCCCATTGTCTACTAATTGTTTCATGTACATTCTGTTTCCCCAATTAGGCTCTAAGTTCCTTGATGTTAAGGAACAAATAATTTTAGACTTCAGTACACTTCAGAGTTCCTAGAACAATGATGAGCACCTTAGACACTAGAATAATGACAGCTCCTATTTATCTATCACTTAATGGGTTACAAAGCACTTTCTTCACCATCACCCTATGAGGTAGGTAGATAGTGTAAGTGTAATTTTTTTTTACAGATAAGGAAACTGAGGTTCAGAAAGTTTAACTGATTGCCCACAGTCACAATGCTAGTAACTTGATACTCAAACTCACAAACTGATTTGAGAGTTAAGGTGCTCTTTTCATATACCCCACTAAGTCTCTGTAAAAAAAATAATAATAATTTTTAAAAAAACGCAAACCTTACTCACATCTTGGTTGTACTTAGCACTTCTCTGTGCAAGAGAATTCTATGAAGGAATTATCTAGTTAGGTAAGTCACCTAACATCTTCTGTTATCAATCTGTAAATATATATTTTTACTAAATGGAATATGCCTTCATATACTACAATATCACAAAAACTATCTTAAGTGGACAAAGGGAGGTAAGTTAACAAAAATGAACATGACATAAGAATTTAACCTCCTCCTGAATGTCCTTTTTAAGGACTCAACCTAAGGTCTATATACTTAAAAAAAAATTGTAATTGTCTTTTGATATAATTGGTTTCTTTCATAATCATAGGGATTATATTGGCTGCATTTAGAAATGTCATTCTGAGAAGAGTACTTCAGCAGACTGCCAAAGGAGTCCATCACACACACACACACACACACACACACACACACACACACACACACATTTTAAAAACCCTGGACAAGATGCTAATACTGACACTTCCTAACAGAAAAGCCTGGAAGAAGCAGGAGATGGTAATACATAATAAAAAGGAATATTCTCTGTTTTTTCACCACTTAGATTTGCTACCACTCATTCTGCTACTTTCATAATAACTACAGCATTAGTTCAGTATAGCAGGAGTCAGTAGGATTGCCAAGGCATGGAAAGCTCAATAAATAGTTTCATACTCATTCATAGAGGGTTTTTTTTTTTTACTGAGGTTTTCATTACTTTTTTCAAGAAGTTTGAAAATTACTGTTAAGTGCCACTTGGTTTCTATTTGTTCTCATTGCTGAAAATAGCATGGGAAATTTAAGCTGGCAAAAAAGAAAAGAAAAAAAAAAGCAGCCTCAGTAGAGTATTGTAATTTTTGAAGTAAATCTATTACTTTTTCATCCAGTGTAGACAGACTCCTTCTAACCCTTTATTGGGGATTGTGGGAGAAAGAAATAAAACAAAGGAAACAATTTGGACTTTCTGCATTTCTGAAAAAATTACCAAGTTCCCTAAGAATGTTTCCATTACCACTGACGAGCCACCAAACGGCAAATCCAAATGAGCAGCCTCATTCAGAAGGCTTACTAGTCAATTTTGGAAGAAAAGGAGGTCTGCCATAGAAAGTAAATGGACAGATTGAAGGAGGAAGGAGGGGGGTAACATTTTCTGGAAGCAGGTCTTGAAAATCCTGTTCACAGCCTGAAACCGCATAAATTGTCTCTACATATGTTATTGCTACCTTGGGGGCCATGATAGCATATGCATTTTGGAGGGGTTTCTTTCCTCCCCCCAAAATAGATATACGTCCATGAATATATATATATATATATATATATATATATATATATATATATATACACACATATATATGTGTGTGTGTGTATGCATATATATATATATATATGTATATATATATATATATATGTTTAATGCATGAATATTATGAAGATTTCTCTTCCATAGGGCTTTGTGGTCCCTTTAGAACTGAATACCACATCTTACAAAGAAAGAGAAATCCACTGAGAATATATGCATATTTTTTACCAGCAACAAAATACAAAAGAAATAACTCTGAGTTCTGTTTTATAATTTACCTCAAGAATACAGCAAAAGAGAAGAGTCAGGGAATATTAGGACCTAAGCAAGCCAATGAGACATTTGACACATGTCGGGAGTGGCAATACAGCTTTTTTAATCACACACACAAATTTACAGTACTGTGTCTTGAGGAACAGTGAAAGCAACACCATATATTTCTATGCATTTGTATGAAGTCCACTAGTGGAAAAGAAAAGTGCCATACTGTGAAATTCTGTCCTGTTATATGTAAAAGTTCCTTCACAATTAAGACACTTCTCTTTGCCAAATGATTTCAGTGAGGCCAGTAACTGTCTCCTGAACACCGATATTTACTATTGTGAAAGGAACATTACTGGATGTGAATATGCTCAATCCTTGCTGCTTTTGTCAGAAAACCCATGTCTTTAATATATTTAATGTTACTGTTCATTGTATGTGCTATAAAACAATTTGATAAAAGCAAATAATTGCACCATATTTTGTCCCAGTTAGTTTTCTCTAAAACAGACTGATAAATCTAATATGAGTTCCCTGAAATGCAGTTACTTCTAAGCTCGGGTATTCTGGAACACATAAAATAAATATATGATCAATGAAATGAAATATGACAAAATGTTTCATATTGATGTTTTCTTCTTTCAAAAATGTCTTTTTGGTTAATGCCCTAAGTCACTTTTTCCATACATTTGCTTTTTTCATAACATATAGCTTTCCTAGTTCTGATTTCAAGTTCAGGGAGCCTGGGGAGAATTGGAAGATTTCTTCAAACCAGGGCTGTTCTTCAGTCTTTCACATGAGAAAATTGTTAGGAGCATTAAAGTATTCCTGACTATGTTGCATTCCTTTGTTCAGAGTGAGTTTTGGGAACACATCCTTTTCTCATTATATTTCCATAAAATATATTTGATCTATTCTATTCTTAGAATACCTCTGATGTGGTCTGTGAGTGGAGCACAGTATAAAAATATTTCTTTTTTATATGAGACAAAATGTTTCCATTTCTTAGACACATAAAAAAATCACTCTACAGCATTCTAAGAAAGGAAAACTTTTCTGATACTTTTTTAGTGGTAGTCAGTACATATTACAAAGGCCCCCCATCTCTACTGTTGGATTCAGAGTATCACCAAAGGCATTTGCAAAGCAAAATAAAGGGAGTGTGGAGAACCTAAGGAGGGAGGAATAGAAGAAAAGAACAAGAGAGAAATCTTAATAAAAACACTAGGAAAGCAAGTTTATATAAAGAAGTAACAAAATAAATTAATCCTCTTCCTCTCAGACAAAAACATTTGTGCCAAAATTAGACTGTGCATTAACACATCATAGAAAATTTGAATAGTTCCAAACACAAATAAGAATGTTGCCAACTGGCCTGGCATATAGTAAGCATTTAATAAATGTTTATGGAATTGAAATGAGTTCATTTTTTTTTTCGAAAGAACATCAAAAACCAAAAGTAGCTTTCCTGCTGTTTTCTTCCTCATGTCACTAATAACCTATCAGTTCAGGGCAATGATCCACCACAGGAAGCAAACATTCACTAGTCTCCATCTCCAGCCCAGCAGAATGGTTGATGGCTCTGGCAGCAAACAGCTCCTTCTGAGAACATTCTCTTCAGAACGTCTGCCTATCTTTGGTGTTTCCCTTCTGAAGGAACAACTACATAAGGTCTATATGCTGGAGTTCACCATTCAACACTTTTTCCTGAAACACATGCTTTGTCTTTCCCCTCTCTGTTTCATCCTCCACACTGCTGCCAAAGTGGTATTCCTGAAGCAATAGTATGATCCTGTCACCCACTCATTCCTCTACGCACATAACTTGCTCAAGAAACTCTAGGACCGGGGCTGCTAGATGGCACAGTGGATAGAGCACTGGCCCTGGAGTTCAAATCCAGCCTCAGACCAAACATTTGACACTTACTAGCTGTGTGACCGTGGGCAAATCACTTGACCCTAATTGCCTTAAAAAAAAAAAAAACTCTAAGGCCTACCTGTTTGCCTCTAGGATGAACTAAGGGCTCCTCTGCTTTGAATTTAAATCTTTTCATAATCTAACTCCAGCCTAACTTTCCAGCTTTATTATACTTTATTCTACGTCACTCATTCTAAATCCAGCCAAACTGGCATCCATGTGTTTTTCCTCTTATACAAGAGTCCATGGCCAGAATCTCTGTGCCTTTGCAGAAGCTCCCCCAACCCTACTTAGAATGCCCCCTCTTCACATTTGCCTCTTTGAATTCCTACCTTCCTTCTTGGATCAGCTGCAGTGCTGCCTCCTAAAAAGGGCCTTTCCCATCATCTCTGTTGCTATTTCCTTGCCTCCTGAAATTATATTTTTATTTATTTTTATGTGTACATCTGGTTTTCTCACAATAAACTATACACTCCTTGAAGGCAAGGATTTTTTTTTCCTTTTATTCACAACACAGCACAGCATCTGGAATATAAGGACTTAATAAATGTTTACTATTCGACTTAGGGATTGCTGAACATTTTAGAAATAAAGAGCAAGCAAAAACAACTGCTGCCTTCAGAAAGTTTATATTCTACTGGAACCAAGAAAAATCACCAGTTAATTCTGTGAGATAAACACCTGCAGAATCCAACCAGACACACAAGATAAGGAACGCTGGAGATTGTAATTCACGGATTTATTGCCAAAATTTTTGATTGCTACACAAATGAAAAATGAATTTTTTAACCTAATTTGTTCTCTAATATTTGTTCCCTAATACTGTAAAGGAATACTGTACATTAGCAAACAAATGTCATAGTTGCTGAGCAACAAGAAGTCTCCCGATGTCTGGGAAGGCCCCATGTCCACAATGTGTCTGCATGCTCACCAATATCTTTATGAAACAATTTCCTCCTGCAGAACAGAATTTTCTGCCCCCTCCTTTGTAGCATGAGAATTTTGCAATACCACCGAAATATTAAATAAGATCTCTTTCTGGCCAGTTTTACACAAAGAACACCTCCGTAATGTAAAATGGATATGTCCAATGGTAAGACAATTTTAGCAATGAGTATTAATTTTAATACTGAACAAATTCAAATGAAAACCTTCAGCCTATTCCAACTAGAAAGAATCACAGATAAATGTAATCAGTATAGTACTTTGTCCTACACCCTTTATTATATAGCTAGACATTTTCTAATCTGGCTACTTGGCTCTATGGCATATATGTTGTCTTATTTATAATGCAAATTGCTCACAAGCAACATGGACTCTCAGTATCTACCAGTCTAAATGAGTATGGAAGCAGAATCATAGTAGCATGTTGCTACAGTTATTGTGTGAAGCATATTTTTTGAACACAGTGTGTATTGACTTATCTATTTGTCTGGTGTTTGCCAAGGACAGTATAAGCTCCTGGGAGGCAGGATTTTTTTTGTCTTTGTATCCCCAGTGTTTGTCACAGAATCACACATACTTAATAAATGCTTGCTGATATTAATTGAATCTATTTGAAGCAGTCCTTAACTCTATAGAGGAAGAAAAGTTAAAGTGTGAAAATAATTGTATAAAAGTGAATGCTGGGGCAGCTAGGTGGCACAATGGACCTAGCACCAGCCCTAGAGTCAGGAGGACCTGAGTTCAAATCCGGTCTCAGACCAGACAGCACTTCACACTTACTAGCTGTGTGACCCTGGGCAAGTCACTTAACCTCAACTGCCTTACCAAAAGAAAAAAAATGAATGCATTATGAGAGCAATGGTTATAAATCAACAATTTGTAGATTCAGTCAATGTCTAAATTACGGTTTGTCTAGATGGCTAATTGGATCAACATTTCTGGTTGATGACTCTATATAGTGATTATTTGGTCCATTTTAGCAACACAATATAATTGACTGGTGAGCCAATTGTGAGCCTAGAATTTAAATTGTAAGGCAGTAAAATGTATTGTAAAGAAATAAATTCTCAGTCTGTATTGGATTAAATGATAGGTATCAGTGTAATGCAGCTTTTGTTAGTGTCCAATGTTTAACAGAGATTATAGTACATTGAATTAATTAGAAATATCCTACAAATTGAAGGGAGAGAATGATTTTGAACAAGTCTACCTTTGCATTCTTAAAATTAACATAGAACAGAACATAAATAAAATGAAATTTTATTAATTCATAATTTTATAAATCTCCTTGCCTTTGAAATTAATACCTAAATCCTCTTATTGTTGCAAGTTAAAGAGTATGTAGCTTTAACTAGAGTTTTGTAGTCTTATTCTTTTGAGGACTGGATCAGCTGTGGGGAGGTAGTTGATAGTTCTCAGATTTTGGTATTCAACACCACACGTCAAAGTACCATCTTGTTTATTGTTGAGGGATAAAGAAGATATACTGAGGGGATTTTTTTCCTTCTTCTTTAAGTAGTTTTCAATCCAGTTATGCATCAACTTGATGTGACCTGTGGTCATAAGGACTAGACTTACATGACTTCATTTAATCCTTATAACAACTCTGGAAAGTAGGTGCTATTATTATGCCCATTTTATGGATGAGAAAACTGAAGCAGGAAAAGGTCAAATGACTGACTGACCCAGGGTCCCATTGCCAGTATGTGTCAGAGGAAGGTCCTGAACATGGGTCTTCCTGGCTCTTGGACCAGTTCTCTATCCGCTCAACTTCTGGATATGATTTTGACCGAGATTAAATGACCAGATAAAATTATATGGTCACATTGTTTAAGCATATTCATTCCCCGAGTATTTTAAGATACAATTTCTATTGTCACATTCAATTCAAATCCCATTTCCCAACCAACACCCCCTGGAAATTTTCCTTTTATTGGTTCTTCAACCAGTGTGAGAAACCTGCCAATAAAACCATACTATATAATTAATCATCCCATATTTTGAAAGGTATTAGTCCACACAGAGAACTATTTAAGCAGAGTACTCATGAGTTAAAGAACAAAGATATTTGATTTGTATGTGCTTTTCCTCTACTAATTACCACAGAGCTGGCTTTACACAGCCTTCAAACAATAAAAGATACAGTTATGAAATTCAGGTTCGTATGAATGGAAAATTTCCAAATGATCTTTGATTTAGAAACCAGGCATTTTTCTTAATAAGTATTACTAAGTTAAGTTAATAAAAAGAATTAAAATTAGTTTTAATAAAATACCTGTTTCATGCTAACACTCTAGTACAAAGCAGGGTGGGGTGAGTATATGTCACCTACCTAATCTCAAAACAAACTTTAACCAGCAAAGAACAAGTTTCGATGTAGTAATTTCATTCTAGTTTCCATTTATACCTATTAACCTTGCACTCTAAAATTCAAAAAGATATACTGTTTACTGGATGGAAATAAAAGGTTTTTATTGTTTTTTGATTTTGATTAAATCCCTTCTCCTTTTTGAGTTTTCAGAAAAGGAAGGTTTACTGGACTACTTGAATATTTTTACTTACTTGCATCTCTTACTTGTACCAAATAGTTCAAGACATTCTCCAAAAATGAAGTGCATAATCAGAGAACCCAAAGTAACCGGTATAATTTTTCTTAAATCCTTAATGATTGTGACACTGTATTATATCTAGTCAAACTGAAAAGTAGCAACTGAAGACAATTATCCAGATAACTATGACCAAAACAAAATTTCCTTTCACTGTGAATATCCAGAGGCACCTAATAATATTAGCATATCTTGATATTTTAAGCATATGATGGGTCAATCATGCCAGTAGTTGTCCAAATACTATGCTTCATTCTATATATGTAGACACTTTTCTAATGATAGCATTAAAATTCAGGTTAAGCACTGATTACCCTCCCTTTCTTAAATTTACTCGAACTACATTTCATTTGTTTTACAACTACTCTAATTGTGTATAACATTTTTAATATCTCAGCTTTTTTTTAGGAGAAAAGGCTATAGGATAATGTTGTCATCATGATATAGTATAAAGAACACTGACTATACTAACACTCAGAAGACCTTAACATTAATTCCAGCTCCATTATCAATTATCCGAGTGACTATGGGAAAGCTCCCATTTGCATTTCAGTTTCCTCAGCTACAAAAATCAGGACATTGAACTGGTCTCTTCTAGTTCTACAATCCCATTATTATTTGAATGCTGCATTTTTCATTTAATGCTGAATTTTCAGGAGGCCTTTTCTGTCCAGTTTAGAGTTTCTCACAGGAAGAAGACATAATGGGAATATGCAACATCACATCAAAGGATACCAAATAACTAACAGTAATCTATTTTTAAATAATAAATTTTATATAAACTGCCCAACTGGGGTTTTGATGGTTAAAAGTTTAGTAAAGTTCTTTAGTTTTTAATAAAAATTTTTAGGGAAAGTTATTTTATTGTTTTTATAATATTTGGGGGGGGCTAGGCAACGGGGTTAAGTGACTTGCCTAGGGTCACACAGCTAGTAAGTGTTATGTGTCTGAGTACGGATTTGAACTCAGGTCCTCCTGACTCCAGGGCCAGTGCTCTATCCACTGCATCTGCTAGCTGCCCGCTTTCATTGTTTTTAGGTAGTTCATAAATAAGAACTTTTCAAGGATAGTGGAAATCGTGTGCAATCAAAAGAAGGAACAGGAAGAAGAGAAGGGAGGGAGAAGAAAAGAGGGAAGAGGAAGAAAAGAAGGGAGGAGTTGAATCAGAGAAGAGAAGGATAATCAGGAGAAGGTTGTGTGGTTGTGGGTTTTCCTTCATCCTAGAAGAGGACCATGACATCAAAAAGATATTATGACTTGAAAATGAATTGGCTATAAGTGAGGGAAGGCTGTGCAGAGTCACCAGTCTCAGCCTTTCTTTCAGAGCCCTCTGGGTCTGGTGGGCAGATATAGATCAGGAAGACTGGAGAAGGCCCAGGGTGTAGTGGGAGACCTTGGCCTTTTTAAGCTGAGGTCTTTCCACATTCTCACTTCGAATGAGCCAATGCCCATTCAGTGATAAGGGCTGTTTAAGAAGTGAGCCAGGGATGGTCACTTCAATTTAAAAAAAAAAAATTAATTGGGAGAGGAAGACCCTCAAGGTTTCTAGACAAAAGAGAAACAATTATTATTTACGTTCACTCTGAGCCATCAGGGCCTCAAAAATAACCATTAAGTGGTGCTTGGTTAAGGACCTATTGTTGTCCAATCATTGAGAACCAGAGTGAATTGGTTTTAAAGAATGGTATTTAAAAAAAAAAAGAAGTGTAGCCAGCAAACCCCAGGATATCAAAGTAGGTTTGAGCTATCAGAATTTACCTTCCTTTGGGCTGAGGGGTAGAGGAAGACTGAGAGAGGAAGGGGCAGGAGGTGGGCAGGTGATGAAAAGGTTGGAGGAGAGGAGAGGAGGAACTGAGTTACCCAACTTGAACTGGGCAATTGGGTCCCTAGTGGGCAGCTCCAACTACTCAGATTGTGGTATGTCCTTCGTTTTTGAAGAGGACCATGATATCAGGAAAATGATGCCACAACTTGCAAGTGAATTGGATTGAAGGAATATAAATGAGGAAAGAATAAAGGGAAAGAGGAAGAAGGAAAAATGGAGGAAGGAAATGATTTTAGAAACATAAAATATTAGGAAAGCTTTATAGTCATGAAATAACTAAAGCTGATATTGAAGAAAAACTTTGGTATGATCTCTAGCAAAGAGCCTTGATTTTTAAACATACACTTTCATATATCAGCATGGTAATATGCCATGCCCGCTTCCATTTGTCTTCTTAGGTTATTTTTCTGTTACTGGCACTGCCCAACAAGATGCCTCCTCTCTAGCTTATATTATTAGCTTTCACATGTAAAAGAGATCTGGTTTGTTTAAACGGAATATTTTCTCACCACTTTGTGTTGTTAAATATCTTAATGGAGAGATCTTGGAGAATAGAAATATAGTTTACTAGGCCTACATGTCAAAATAGGTCATGGGATAATTCAAGAGAACATCAAATTAAAGAATCAATGACATAACCATAGCAGTTTTTGCTAGTATGCCCATTTTGGCACTTAATTATATTCAGTCTTTCAATCTGTTGCCAATATCTCTTTGGCTTATATTCCCACCCAAGATTTCTCTAAGGAATATAATAGAATCATAGGTTGAGAGCTAGAAAGGACCTCATAGACTAATTCTGCACTATCATTTCACAGATGGATATATTGTCTCATTTATATTGTTTCCTCTAATTATTTCATGTTTCTCCTCAACTATCTGATGATATTTTTTAAGAGAAGGGCAGGGCCTATATCACATACAGCTCAACACTTACCATGCACTGTTCAGTAAGTTATTTTTTTTTAAATTTAATGATGACAAAGTGAGAACAGGAAAATTAATAGTTTTTTTTCTCAATGCTTCTCAATATCTTCCTCAAAGTCAGCTATCTTATTGAGCAATTTGCAAGTGATTAGGACAACTGTGGATGTCCATGCATGGTAAGATCTTTATCAAAATTTTAATTGAAAAGACTATTGATCTTTATAGATGCATATCAGAAACTGGGAATTTATTTTATCTATGGCCTTTGAGGCAAATTTACAGACAAATTTTATTTAAAAATAGAACAATTATATCAGGTTAAGAATGAGTTTGCATATTCTATGTCTCTAAAATACACTCACAAAATATAAATAACTAAGATATAGATAGATAATTTAGACAGGCAAAGTTCATTTGCCTAATATAGTTAATAATAATAATATGGTTTTCTTATGGAGTAGGAAAAGCATTTGGATTTAGAGTTATCAAATTCAAATCATTTTTCACCTCTTAACAACTAAGTGTCCTTAAGCAATTCATTTATTTTCTATAGGCCATAGTTCCCACCTCTATGAGTAGAATGGAATAGATCAAGGGTGGGCAAACTATGGTCCAAGGGCCAAATGCCATTTGCTGTTTTCATATGGCCCATGAGCTAAGAATGTTTTTTACATTTTGGCTTGTGGCTCTTTCCAAAAAAGATTTAAAAAAAAAGGTTGCAGGCTGGATTTGGCTCTCAGGCTGAAGTTGCTGACCCTTAGACCAGATAATGTCTAAACTTCCCTCTAGCTCTGACATTCCAAGATTCTCTAAGTATCTGAATTAATTGTCTCAATTTTCCCACTTACGCAAACATATGTGTATATACACATGAGATTATATGTAAATATACACATGTGTATATATAAATATATTTATATTTTATACCCACATATTTACATATTCCACGTGCATTTTCACCTGCAAATTCCATTCCCCTTGCTTGACATGCTGTTACTCTATTTTTTTTTAATTAAGCTTACTTTTTCTTAATGGAATAATTTAAGTGTCACTTCTTTCAAAAAGCTTTCCTTAACCCACTTCAACTCAGAATGATTTCTCCGTCTTCTGAACGCCTGTGGTTCCTCTTGTCGATATTGCCCTTTTGGTACTTACACACATACTATCCTCAACTATTGAAATGTTTTGAATGACTTAACTCCTCTATTGCTATTTAACTCTTCATCTGTCTGTCTTGTAAAACCTATATTTTACTTTCTGGTGGTCAAAAGCCATATGTCAGGTTACACTTTTCAGTCTCTCTCATAGTACCTTATATGCTGCTATGCAGTAAGTCCTAAACAAATACAGGATGAAGCGAATGAACAGACCTGTACTATCAGACTCAGTCTTTAAGAATCTTATCAAAGAAAGGTATTGGCTACACAGTTTGCATTAAGCTCATGTACAGACCAATAGGCCAGCTCAGACTGACACTGCACATAATACAATATTAAGACTGAGAAAGCCAGAGAATAACCAATCAATTTAGATTAAAACAGGATCCAAGTTGACCTTCTTTGAGCAGTGATTCAGGTTGAGAAGTTTATCTAATAAGTTCACAATCCAAATAAAGAAGGTCCAAGCACCTAGTCTTATGACTAGGATGACTTATGACCCTATACCATACATAGAAACCATTCCTGGGAGTAAAATATCAAAATTGTGTAGCTGTATGTCCTTGCCAATAATCCTGCCTTTAGTCTTCCAATGTTGTTCCAACTTGCTTAATGCAAACCAGCGTTTGTTTGACAGTAGAGTGTACATTATTCATGGATTAATTATCCAGAGTTGGGGAAACTCCAGCTCTCAACTTTATTTCATATGGTCTGTTATGCCTGAAAACTATATTACTATTTATGTCACCAAAGATCACAAGATCATACACTTAGAGATGGAAGGGACCACAAAGGTCATCCAGTCAACCCCCTAATTTTACATGATGAAACTGAGGCCTAAGAAAGTTAAATGGTTTGCCCATGGTTACACAGAAATTAAGTTGCAGGGAGGAGATGTGAAACTTTTGACTCTAAATGCAGCTCTTTGTCAATATATCACAGGTCTATTCTTATAGAATTACAATATAATTTTCACTGTCTTGAACAGTAAAATCCTGAAAAGCTATCTAATAAATGTTACTCAATGACAAATTCATCTCTTTATGCTCCCCAACTCTCTCTCACTCTCTCTCTTTCTCTTCTTCTTCTTCTTCTTCTTCTTCTTCTTCTTCTTCTTCTTCTCTCTCTCTCTCTCTCTCTCTCTCTCTCTCTCCTCTCTCTCTCTCTCTCTCTCTCTCTCTCAGTGATTCAGGTTCGAGGGAAAAATACAATGAAGCACTCAAGCAACACACATCTTTGGTTAAAAACATCTTTATTAATTAGAATTAAAAGAACACATTTAAAAGCTAAGAGGAGTTAAAGGGATACTCCTCCGTTGTCACTAAGGAGAGGACCTGAAAAGCCATTGAGGTTCAGTAAAAACCTCTGTCTATATCCTTTTATATCTCAAGCATTTTGGCAGCAAAAATACATCCTTTCTTCCAGGCCTTCTACCATTAAAGAAGCCCCACAGCCCTGAGCGGGGCCGAGAAGGAGAAGGGAATTGAGGAGGTCAGAACAAAAGCAAAGGGAGTGAAAAGCCATGACAAAGAGTGGGCACAAATCAATTTCACCCTCAGAAACATACAAACAAAGAGCAACAACAGGAGCCTCCAGATTCACCCTACTCATTGTCCAAAACCAATATGGCTCCAACGACAGTCCCTCTCCTCTGGCCTACTCCTGTCTCTCATCCTTGACTGGTCATCATATAGCACTTGGGTGTTTTGGGTTATACTTACTGAATTCTCAGCAGAAGTTCTACATTAATGTTGTATTATGGTAGGGGAAACACTATCTTCATCCCACTGCTCTCTTTAGACTGAACTTTCCCTTATATTAAAAAAAAATTAAACCAAAATAATTAATAAAGCTGCATGTGAGAAGGTATGCCATATTCTGCCCTAGTAGTCCCCCACCTCTCTATCAAGAAGAAGATGGGAGCAGTGGATAGAGCACCAGCCTTGGATTCAGAAGGACCTGAGTTCAAATCCAGCCTCAGACACATAACCCTCATGAGCTGTGTGACCCTGGGCAAGTCACTTAACCCCACTGCCTAGTCAAAAAAAAAAAAGAGGATGGTATGCTTTATTATCTGTTCCATTGAACCATTAAGTATTTTTCAAATTCTTAGCATCCAGTTTCCTTTCAATGATCTTTTCATTTATAATATATCAGCTGCTGTGTATTGTAGTCTCAATTTTTGTTATTTCACTCTATAAAAGTTCAAGCAAAATTTCCCACGTCACCCATACTTCCTCATTGTCCTCCTTTCTTATTTCACAATGCTATTTCATGCTATTCATATAATGACTTTTTTTTTCAACACTCACTTTGTTTAGAGTTATTTGCTTTGCTGGAAAGAGGGCTACTTGAATATGTCAACTAAAGAAGTATTCATTAGGCACCTGTTATATACCAAGCACTATGGTGCTGTGGATTTATCCTTTGTATGTGTCTTTGCTTTCGTGGAGAGTGAATATCAGTGGCTAGTTGGGGAATCACCAGTGAAAAGGTATGAACAGTGTTGTCACCCAAGGATCTTGATGGCCATGTTAGCAGAACACAATCTCCAGTGGGTCTAGTGAAAAGAAGGAGGAAGGTTGTGGGGCAAAGAATGGAATAAACATTTATTCCTTTGCCAGGCATAAGCACTTTACAAACATCTCATTTGATGTTCATGACAACCCTGCAAGGTAGATGCTGTTATCCCCTTGTACAGTTGAGGAAAGTGAGACTGAGGTTAAGTGACTTGCCCAGGAGCCCACAGCTAGAGTCTTTGGTTGAATTTAAACTCAGATTTTCCTGACTCCAGGGCCAGAGCTCTAGCCACTTCAGGGTTTCAAGGACTAACCAGATGATTACTATTGGCCAAGTACTAAGTTTGGAGAGATCTATCATCAGACTGGCTACAGGGTGATGATTTTTTTAAGCCACAACAACTCCTATAGACCATCTATTATGTTAAAGGAAGTTTTATTCTGTGTTTAGGATAAGAATAACAAAGTTATGGCTGCTTGAAGTTTCAATGTACAGTCCCAGATACTAAGATCCAATATGTCTGTACAATTTCACATATGTGATGAGACTATACAATCCGAAAAGGGAACACAGTCTAGAGCAGGCAGGCTAGAGGTGTGCTGAAGCATGTCTGTGAAGGATATATAACCTATAATTCTGCCCTCTGGCCACTGAGCTTCTGTACAAATCCAATGAACAAAGATGGCCATTGCTTATCTCTCTTACCAGCAGTTACACAGCTGCAGAACAAATTGCCTCCAGCTGCTAAGGCATCCTCACCTCCCTGGGGTCTAGTCCTAGTCAGCTGCAAGAAGACTGACCTAGACAAAGGGAAAGGGCAGACTATCCTCCTACCTTACCCAAACAAGTGTACTGCTCAATTCTGGATCTTTAAAAAGATCAGTTTTGGATGCTCGATTTAGGCTGTTTTCATAACATCAAAGAAAAACAATTTCCAGAATATGAAATATTCTACTAAAGGAGAAACTACTCAGTTTTTGTGGTTTGGGGTTAAGTATGTGTGTGTGATTTCTATCTAATGGAAAGCTAAAGTGTCCTTGGAGCTAGAACATTCAATAAGTCATCCTGGATGATTCTAAATTGATAGTTGGCATTTGGTTTCAAGTATCTTAGGAGTCTCTGGGACTCAGTTTCTTCATCTGTAAAATGAGAGGATTGCACCTAATCTCTAAGATCCCCTCCCTCTCTAAATTCATAATCCTATAATCCTATGAACCTAGATATATGGTATGTATGTGGATAAGAAAAAAAAAATTTTTTTTAAATCAGCATATTTTTTTTCCAAATCCAAAAGGGCTACATTCAAAGAACCTTAAGGAAGGGAAAATCCAAAAATGTGCTAGTTCCACTTTATATCTTTTTGAAGAAGTTTGAGGCATTTTGAGAAATATTTAGAATTTCAAGGGGAATTCCTTTACTCCTCATTGAATATTTTAAAGGAACTTTCTTAAGTTGCATCTCACAATTTTGAAGTATTCAATACAAAAAAAAAAATTAAAAACCCTTGCTGACCCTTAACTTTAAACAAGTTTCTCAATTTCTTTGATGAAACTTTTTGACTTCAATTTTCTATTTTTAAATGCTATTTCTTTGTTTCTTGAGACCATATAGCTCTTTCCTCAATTCTCTCTACTTTTTCCTTTTTCTCTTTTTCCTTTCTTCCCTTTCTCTAACACTTCTATTTTCTGCTCACGATTTTTACTCCCAGATCAAGCTTCCCTCTACTTATTCCTTTCACTTTCTCTAACTGCTTATACTACATATATTGTAGATGCCAGATTCTCTTTCTGATTGCTTCCAAGTCCTACCTGCCTCAGGGAGAAGACCCTTTCCATCTTAGTTGCCAAGATATCTGCTCCTAAAAATCCAGGCCTTTTCCATCTTGAATACTTCTTTGTCTATTTGTCTTCTGCCAGTGGTTCCCTCATTCTTCCTTTTCTGTCCAACTTCACTATTTTATCACCCACAGCTTACATCCCACCAGATCATTTCCTTTTCCCTTTCCAGACGTTTAGGTAGGCCAAGAAGACCCACCCAAAAACTTTAGATAAGAAAACAAAAAGTTTTACTAAATGTTGTTGTTCTTTAGAAATTAATTGAGCTAAAGAGATTTTAACATTTCCAAAAAATGTGTGTTCTGAGCCACTCTAAAGCCCTGAGGAGACATCATAATGGGAGGAAAAAATTGACCTGTCTTATACCTTAAACAGACATTTCTGAGAAACAAATGAATAATCTCTTTATCTTCTTACAAGCAGGAAGTTGTATGTGGGGAGGAGTAAAAATATGAAAAGGGAACTGGTTCTTAATGTTGAAATACAAGAATCATTTTTGAGAGCTATTTCAAATTCATTCTGGCAAAATTTGTCTTCACAATTTGTAGTATATTTGACCATAGCCAATTTATATCCACATTCATCTTCATCAGTTCAGATTAACTGAACATATTGGTCAAATGACATTCTCCACTAGCAGCTATGGAAGTTTATAGAGTGCAGGTTAGACAATGTTACTGCCCCCATGAGATTACTAAATTGAATATAACTATTTTTAAGACAACCCTCTGAATCTCATGCACAGTTAAAAAAAAGTAATTCAGTTTTCCAGATGACACTTCACCATCTACCAGAGGCCACTATATAAGACAGATAATAGATACTGTGTAAAGCTGAGAAAGGAGACTGGTATCAAAAGAGGTTAATATTTCAATGGCCCTCTCTCATGACATCCTTGCACTTGGATGGTTTGGGATAGTTTCTGGCTGTAGAAGGGGGAGGACAGCCATGACAAGGTGGCAGAGTGAGCCTGAATCAAAAAGGAGGCACATCTACCTTCCCTGGAACACCTTTAACCATAGCTATCACCACTGCCACTGTATTCCCTCTAGCTAACTGAGGGGATTTGCTAATGTAACAGTGATCCACTCTGTGGGCACAAAATTATACCTCACTCTAAGAAGGTATATACTTAGACTTTCATCTCAACTCAGTATGGAGGGAACTCAGTCTCAGTTTAGGACCTTTTGGATATCTCCCAAGCTCCATTTTTGTTTTATTTGTTCCAGGGATGGGGCGGGGGGGAGTGGGAACAGGCTTTTAGTGGATCCATTCCCGTTGATACCTTGACCACTGGTCCTGGAGCTACTGCAGATAAATGATAAAAATGGGAATAGGTTGGGGGTTAGACCAATATTTCATAGCATCCTAGAGTGAGAACTGGAAGAGATATCAGAGGTCATTCAGGTCAACCTCTTCACTTTACAAAGGTAAACACTGAGACCCAGAGAAGTGGTGAATGATTTGTGCAAGGTGATCCAGGTAATAGGATCTGAATCCTCTGACTACAAATCTGGTGCTCTTTCCAGCTTTCTGCCATACCATCCTCTTCATAACTAGTAGGCACCCGATCTCACACACACACACACACACACACACACACACACCACACACACACACAAACACACACACACACACAGAGGTGATCTGATCTTGAGGCTTTGAGGAATGATGAAGGTAGTTCTTAGCCACAAAAATGTGCTGTGAAATCAAACTATGAGAGGCACCAGGAAAGATAAAAAAGAAGCAATATAATGGGATAAACATGAGCTTTTCATTCTACACATCCTATCTAAAACTACTCCATCTGCTACTCCAGTTCTATCAACAATGGGATAAGCCACCTAAAAGGAGGGACAAAGGTATTCTCCCAAGTTTTAGAAGAATCTCAATATTTTTCCAATTTATATTCCAAAATTCCACTCTTTTTCTGCACACAGTGGCTGCTATAAGTACCAGAGCTTCAATAATTGAATGCAGCCAATTACCTGAACAAAGTTAGCCTGTTTCCAAAACTGAGTCCAAGACAGAAAAGAATACCAGCATCTCAGAAGCGTTTCAGAAACTTCAAAACTTCAAATACATTTCAGATGAGAAATGAATAAAGAAAAAGCTACAGCATATCCATTCACCACCCTGGGATTTGGGGCTTCTGAAGACTATATTCTTTAAATTAGAAACAGAAAGATTAGATCGGTTTTTGGTTATTTTTAGCAGGCTACTAATTCTGTTCATCAGGCTTAATTCTTCAATGCACCTAACTCATTCTTTTACAATTAGTTAAGGGTTTATAAGAGAGTATTAATGCTTTTAGGATGGCATTTGGTGTATCTCAACCAGAATCATTTATACTCAATCAGGAATTGCCATAACTGTCTGCTGGCCATGTACATCAGGTAGATGCTGAGCTTTATCAGTACTTAGATGAGTAATAGGAGAGGAAAAGTCTGTTTTGGCTGGCGCTTAAAAAGTGACCTGAGGCACAGGATCAAATGATCACAGAATGAGAGGTGAAAGGTAGCTCAGAAGTCATCACAGTCCAATCTCTTCATTTTAAAAAAATGAGGAAACTGAAGCATACAGAGGTTAAGTGACTTGCCATGTCATAAAGCTAGTATTGAAAATAGGATTTGAGCCCTCACATGTACAAAATGCAAGTATGCAAATTCATTTACAAATATGTATAATTTTACATTTATGTAAATCAGTTATTGAATACTGGACTTTTGCCATATATATGACCAAAGGTAGGCCATGAGGTTACTCTTCCATCATCTATATATACACACGTAAGCATACATACATGCACACGTAGGTAAAATCCAGGATGGCTCTGTTTTAACCTATCTACTACCACCTCCAAGATGCCTTTGATGTCCATTTTAACCTGATTTTCCTTGCAAAGAAATTTTTGGGAGAAGGGTCAAGGGCCCTACATTGCGTGACCTGCCACAGTTTCAGCATCCCTTGCACCTCCAAACAAAAAGTCCCCGATTACAACAGAGAAACATGCGAGTCCTTCAGCAGCCTGAAAGAGTTAATGCTGCTTCCTAAGTGCCCTGATACTGGAGGATGACTTAGGCACCAGGGGAGACCTGACCTCATTCATTGATTCATGTGGCCAATTTTTATTTCTTTAAATAAAAAATGGTATATCAGTAGAGAGCTTAAGGATAATGATGGAACATTTAATATTAAGTGAAGGGAAAACCGGGGAGAGGTGGATGAGATTTGAAAGACTTTGAAGTTCATGTGATGAGGGATTTGATCATTTGCCTTTCACCTAGAATACAGAATTAAGATGACTTTGGCTCCAATGAGACGCAGGGGGACTGAGGAGGGATTGAACTCTTTAAGGATTTAGAACATGTCTACAGTTGTCTCTGCCTTAATTACATAAGGGGAAAGCTTTTATTTCAACTCTGGCCAAGGAAACCGTGGTCATGAAACTGTTTTTATTTGAAGAAATGTTTACTCTCACAGGAAAGGGGCAGGACTCTGCACAGTTGATGAACCAGCAGTGAGCCAATTCTTCATGAGCAGAGGTAGAGCTCCAAGTAAAGGGCACGTGGAAGATGCCAAGATTATCATGACATCAGGGTCACAGATCACATCCACGACCTCATTGAAAATCTAGGGAAATTTATGTTTATAGAGCTAAGTGACACTGCCATTAAAATTCTAAAGCTACTATCCAAACATGCATAGATCCCAAGGCCCTCATTTGTATAAAACAATGAATGAGATGTTAACATTTAAAAGACTTCAAAAGCAAACACTCTCAGAGATGCATTTTGCTGCTTTTTAGCACCTCTGCCCCCAAACCATTGCACAGAGATGTATGTGACTTCATCTCTCCAAAATGGCTCATGTTGACACAGAGCTAATGAAGAATACCCAACGCGAAGCAGACAGCTCAGCACCAGGGTAAGAGTAAATTTTTATCCATGTTCAGGGGGCAGGTTACACTTTGGATTGCCATGAGATTTTTGTTGGCCACAAAGATCAGGACAAATGTTGATCACGAGCCCATACAAAAGATTATCACCCTCAATAAACCACACTAGTTTCCAAAGCTCTGCATTGGATGGGCTAAAGCAATGTTGTTAGGATCTCACTGCTTTGGAAAGTCTGAGATAATCCTGATCACAGACACTATTACTTGATCAATAAAAACTTCATTTAGCAATTCTAGCATGAACTAGATTAATAATATATGAGGAACAGCAGGGGGTCTGGAAACCAGGAGACCTAAGGTCTAGCCTCAGCTCAGCCACTGATTTGCTGGGGAACCTCACACACTTCAATGCCATCCCTCAGGTTGTTTCTCTCTCTAGTGAAAGGATTATGAGCTAATGGCTACATATGGGGGGGAAGGGTTCTGTGAGGATTAATCATGTGTAAAATATAAAATCCATAGAAGACAGTATGCAAACAAGTCATAACTTTGTTTTAATTTCCTATTCACTTACTGTTCACGTCTGTTTGGTACTTTACTAAAGATACAACCTATGCCATGATTAAAATCTTTTAAAAAAAAATTTGTTCCCAGTAAGGGCCCAATTTATATTTTTTCTTATGTTATATGCATGAAAAAGAGTTTGGAGATTAGAAGTAAGATTGAAATCCTATTAAAACTATTGCTTGTAAGTCATTAGTAGGCACAATGGAAAGAATACTAGATTTAGTCAGATGACCAGGGAATAGGGAGGGGTAGTATTGTGGGGGGGGGGCGGCGGGGGAAGGGAAGAGACTGAGTTCATATTTTAATGTGTTGATTTTAAGATGTCTCCATTTGAAACATCTAACAGGCAGTTAATGATGCAAGTCTTAAGATTAAAAAGGGTTATCTACAGTCGGTCAACAAGCATTTGTTAAGTGCCTTCTATGTTCCAGGCACTAAGCAGATACACAGTGGTTAAAACCATGGTAGCAGATGAGAATGCCAATACAAAGAATGTCAATAGAGATGGAGAAAGACTAGTCAGATAATCAGAAAGCAAACCAAAGAAGGGTAGATTCAGGAAAAACCTGCAAGGAGAGATGATCCAGGCAGAGTAGGTAGTTGATCAGCAATGTCAGTTGTAGCAGATAGATTTAAAAGGATGAAGACAAAGAAATGACTATTAGATTTGGCAATCAAGTGATAACTTGGTAACTTTGGAGAGAGAAATTTGAGTCAAATGATGAGGTCAGAAGCCAAATTACAAAAGAATGAGGAAGAAAAGGGGAAGGATGGAGGCAGTGAGTACAGTCAATTTTTTTCTTTAAAATAAAAAACATTTTATTTAAAGGGTTTTTGTTGTGGTTTTTTTTTTCTTGCTGAGGCAATTGGGGTTAAGTGACTTGCCCAGAGTCATAGAGTGTTATGTGTCTAAGACCAGATTTGAACTCAGGTCTTCCTGACTCCAGGGCCAGTGTTCTATCTACTGTGCCCTCTAGCTCCTCCCTATAATCAATTTTTTCAAGGAAAAGTTTATAGACTTTGTTTTATTCACTTCACTACAGCAGGAGCTCCTTGGTGACAGAGATCATCCATGCTTTACCCTCCTTCATAGTATCTATGAAGTGTCTTCCACATACAACTTGATCAATAAACATTTGTTAGATTTGATTTGTTCTGTTTCCAGCTGTTGTAATCTAGTAGAATTCCACCTGTTAATTTTGTGTAAGAATTACAGGGTAGCTAGGTGGCACAGTAGGTAGAGTGCTAGGCTTAGAGTCAGGAAGAACTGAGCTCAAATTAGTCCTCAGACTCTTGCTAGCTGTATGACCCTGGGCAAGTCACTTAACCCTGTTTGCCTCAGTTTCCTCACCTGTAAAATGAGCTGGAGAAGGGCAGCTAAGTGGCATAGTAAATAGAACCCCGACTCTTGAGTCAGGAGGACCTGAGTTCAAATTTGGCCTTAGAGGCTTACTAGCTATGGGACCCTGGGCAAGTCACTTAACTTCCCTGATTGCTTCCCCCCAAAAAAATAATAAAATAAATAAAATGAGCTGGAGAAGGAAATGGCAAACCACTCTAGTATTTTTTGCCAACAAAACCCCAAATGGGGCCATGAAAAGTTGGACACAAGTTATATGACTGAACAACAAAAAGGGATTACACCCTTATTTAGACATATGACAACAAAGTAATTCTGAGAAATATTTCACCTCTAATTTGGGGGTTAAACTGTTCTAGGCAACAAACTTTACAGACCCAAGGAAGTTGAGATACCATTGGCTATGTACCAATATTATGATTAGCTGAAGAAATATTATGAATTAGCTGAAGAAAAGTCCTAGTTGGATGAATTCCGTCACTGTAAACAGATGCAGAGATGTTATCTGTCCTTGGTTTTTGAAGAGGACCAATAATTTTATAGGGAGGTGTCTTGACTTGCATGTGAATTGTATTTGAGTGAGGCAGAGTACACAGTCATCATCCTCATTCATTCTTTCTTCCAGAGCCATCCACATTCAGTGGCAGAACAAAACTCAGGACAACCAGTGATGGCCCGGGATCTAGGGGAAGATGTTAGCACCACCAATGTCTGACCGAGCTCTAAGTACTCCACAGCACCTGCTCTCAGCCTCCTCCATGATCTTTGGAACAAATTGTTCTCATCTTCCCATTCTGCCAAGGCAATTCTTCACAAGTTTTGGGTAAACATTCTCCTAACTCACCAAAAGGTTTCAGGCCTGTCAGTTACCTGATTTAGCTGATCTGTGGAGATGGTTTACTGGGGTGTGGCCATTACTTACGCTACAGTTTCTTGGAGCCACACATGAGAGTTGGGTGAATCAAGTGAACATCAAAGGTGGATGAGCAGCCCTGAAAAGGGCTTACCGAGCCCTCATACCAGAGATACTAGTACTCCCTAAACATCAGAAATCATAAGAATAAGAGAGTGATAAATGGCTCCTTTGACAGAAATGATAGACACATTCAATTCAATTCAACTCAACAATCATTTTATTAGAACACAAATTAAGGTCTAAGTGTTGGATATTTTTTCTTTTAATGAGGGAAAAAATCACTAAGATAATTAGTAGAAAAGAAGAAGCATCTTAAAGTTAAGTTTATTTTCAAAATACTGACATGTCGCACACTAAAATAAATATTCTTTTAAGCTAGGCAATGGGGTTCAGTGACTTGCCCAGGGTCACACAGCTTGTAAGTGTTATATGTCTGAGACCGGATTTGAACTCAGGTCCTCCTGACTCCAAGGCAGAAGCTCTATCCACCGCATCACCTAGCTACCCCGTAAAATAAATATTTGTTGAACAAATGAGTGAAAACTGCTTAGACTAAAGGGTCCCATGATTCTACAGGTATAGGGAAATCTCAGTGGGGAAACTCCCTCTACTAGTGCAAATAGCACCCACTCTTCAACTTTCATCTTAGATAGTAGCTTGGGACACTGATAAGTTAACTGAGTCACACAGGTAGTGTTTATCAGAAGTAGGACTTTAATCCAGATCTTTCTGACTCCAAGGTCAGCTCACTATCCATTGTTTCATACTGTCTCTCATTTCTTCAAATTTAAAAAAAAATGCATAAACATTCTATTGGCTAATTAATCTGAAGTGTTCATTAACCAAATACAGTGAACGAAGCTACAATGAATCCTACCACAACTTCTTATAAATGATCTCAGTTCTGTTCTGGAAGAAACCGCCTTCTAAGGAGGCATGAAATAAAATTCAGTTCCCAAATTCCTTGTCTTTTGGGGGCATTCATTCAAGAAATTGGGTTAATTATTCAATGTGAGGGGCATAATGCAAACTACTGCCCAAAAAATAGCATCAGTTCTCAGATTCATCATCCTTAACCCTTTGAGAAAGTCTAAATATATTCTGCAGAGAAAAAGCGATATTCTCGATATATCATTTATCCAATTAGCACCCTCTGAATGTGTCTGTGATATGTAACTCCAAAAAACAAGTACGCTAATCTGGAAAATATCACATAACATTTCAATATTTCTTATATTTAAGCATATCAATTTCTGCATACGAGGAGGAAGATAGCACATCATATATTATAATATAATGCTGGTTTTGAAGAACAACGGCTTCCAATTTAAAAAATAAGACACCCGCCAGCTGAAGAAAATTCTCACATTACAATATGTTTAAAAGAATCTATTCCAGTTGTGGCTGGTTGTCTATGAGAAATCTTTTTTTTTCACAGAAAAAAAAAAGAACATTCCCATGTGAAAGTCTTTCTTGTATGAGAAAGAGAAAAACTGCACTGCATTTTATACAAACTAGGTGAATTCAAAATGATGGATCATTTCAAAAATATTCATTATACTATTTACTTACATAAATGTGGTTGTATAAAAAGTAAAAAAAAAAAAGAGGAATGCATTCACAATTGGTTTAAGTAATTTTCTCTTGGCAAACCACCATCTAAAACAGGGGCGTCATGGCGCCACAGAATTCTGAATTGTGGTAGAGTATCATCAGTACACATGGCATTAATCTTTGTCTCATTGCAGGAGACACCCTTGCTTGCATTAGTGGGCTGCCTCTTAAATGTAGGATGGTGTAATGTAACTCAGGTTTAAATAACACAATAAATACGATCTATTCTCTTTAGTCCGACTGACCAATTTCTCTCCAAATCCTTTTGTTAAAATCGTCCAGTATTTACGCATTTGTTCTGATTATATTCATTAACATAAAAGAAAAATCAGACTCAACAATAATAACAATGAATGTTCAAAAGTATGAGAAAGGAAGTATCCTAATGAGTTAATATTTCAAAAATAAAGTCTCTGAATTTAATACTCAATACATCAGGCAATGGAGACTTAAAAAAAAACCCTCAAACATATGTATGTGAATGTAGAATATAATTACTTAACCCATTTTCTAACTTGTCTCTTAACAAACTGACAGTCCCAATATTTTGGAGATCTTTCTGTTTTGTATCAGTTTTTTCTCCCCAGTGACAAGGGGAATATTTAGCTGTCTTTAATCTCTTCTAATTAAAAATATTTAAAGAAGTCTTAAAACATTCTTTTTCCAAATATAGATACTTTTTTTAAAAGAACAGACTTTTTCAAGTGCATTTTTTTTATATTTTCTATTGAACTTAGAAACATTCAAAAACTGTCCCTACTGAACCTAATGTCTATTTAAGGAAACTGGCTATTTATGTGGAAATATGAAGAGGGATGATTTAGATAACCCATACTCAAGGCCAAAATAAGGATCATTGGGACTTTTACTGAAGAAGTTAATGGAGGTTAGGCCAAAGGTAAATGACCTTGAAATCCCCAGATGTAGCCTCAAATTGGCTTCAGTGCAAGCATATTATTAATGCAGATGGCTAGTTTATAGCATTAAAAACCTTGGTATCACCCTCTAGAACCAAAGGAGGAATATATGTATAACCAGATCCAATATAGGTGCACTCATAATTTTTTTAAACTTCATTTCAGAAATCCATACTTCAGTATGGAATTGACAAAAAGATATTAAAATTAAGGAACTGTCAAAGTAAGGTATTTTAAATTAAACTTAAATACACACATACCAAAGCCACTCTTAATTTGGTTAGTAAATGTTGTTTTCTCTGCTTAGTAATACATCTTTTAAAAAGCATTTAATATGTTTTGCTTTGAAGAATCTCAAAGTGTTAAACTTTTGCAGAGAGCTTCTGAAAATAGAAATGATATACTTCTGAAAACACACACATATACATGCATGCAGACACACACACACACACACACACACACACACACACACTACTCAGTCAGAAAGGAATTGTTTACTTAGTTTGTAGATTTGAAATCATTGGGGATTGTGTTTCAGTATGGGAAATTTTAGTACCCTGTATTGTTAATGCAAAAATGAAAAAAAGAAGCCTGGGAAGTTGGAAGATTGTGTTTTTGAGATGCATGTTTGGAACTTAAAAAATAAAAGCTAGCATACCTCCTAATGTTAAAACATTAAGAAATGCTTTTTCATATGAATAAAATCTGTAATCAGTTAGATAAGAGCAATGTGCCTTTTTTGGCATTTAATCAAACAATGAAATCACATACACATTTTCTGACACAAAAGACAAATGATGTAATAATCTGAAGGAGTTTCTCTATCTCCTTGGAACTTTGCATACTTGACTTGCTTTCCATATTTTGTGACTTTAAATGGTGGGAAAATTATATTAAAATGCTTGTAGCAGTTCCTCTAAACTAGCATCCTTTTTGTTTTATTGTATTTAATATAAAAGCAGCAATTATTTGATTTCAAAGTTATGAAAATATGTACCTTATGAGAAAACAAGCAATTTAAGCTTTAATTGGTGTCATTTTTCACAGAACTGGCAAGATTCTTGCATCCCTGGCATGTTGTTTTCTATAAAACTGCAGAGCTGCCTTCAATGAATGTTTTACGAATAGAGAAGTTGTTATATGAAGGTATATGCATAGATGCCTGGAAATATAAGATTTCTGGTGGGAGTTATTTACAAAAGATGTATTTTATTTGTTATTGTGCATATAACAATCCTTTCTTATTATTTGAAATGTTTCTCTCTTCCCAGGAAGGCTGTTCCTAGTTCACAGTTATGAAAGTATTAGGGTTCCTGTCTAGAGCAGAAAGGAACAGTATGCTTTGATCTGGGGGAAAAGAAGAGTGAGGAAAGAAAAAGGAAATATGATTTTTAACTGCAGAAAAATATCCCCTATGTCATCTACTGGAACACTAATTCTGGTTTTAATCAGGAGAAAAAAAAATTAACAAAGAATATGCTTATGGAGAAGCTTTCTTTATACGACCATGCAGATACATACATTTAAACCTCAAACTTTTATTTTCTTAAATTTTTATTTGTAGTAGTGCCCTCGACTGACACCCTTCATGCTAGAGATTTCCCACTTTACCTAATTGCATTTGGTTCTGAAAGCCATCATATTCGTAGATGCAAAAAGGACCTACAAACACATCACCTCCAAACTGCTCTATTTTAATGCTCAGTGTGTAGAGGCAGACTTTCTGAGTACCTGACTAGAGAATGGAGTAGAAAAGTTAGTCATAACATTTCTGAATGAAAAAAGAGTATTACCATAACCTATGGAGTTGCCCAAATGGAAAATTAGCATAGCTGTTGCTTCCATGGCCTCTTGCTATTTGTGTCCTTTTCCTAAGTGTCATTATTGGCATGGTGTTTTCATTCAACATGCAATTTAAATGTAACCACAGTAAAATAATATGTTGAAGGATACCATTTTCTACCCAAATCAAAAGGAAATGCTTTAACAGGATAATTCAGATTAGTACAAAGGTATCTTATCTGCTCAATCCATATATAAATAATATTCTTCTACTTGATAATAAGCTATTACATTAAAATATTTACAAAAAGACAGCACAAAAAATGCTGATTTGCATCAATGTTACAAAGTTAATCACTATGTATTTTGGTCCCTTTCTGATGAAGGTACTCCAATGACAAATAAAGGGCTAATGTGATAACTCTGAAATACTCAAATTGATTTACTATCTCATTAATGTAAATATTTCTTCCTGTGATGAAGATCACAAATAATCTCTGTAGAGAAAAAAGTTATGCAAGGAGAACAATTTACACAATAACAACAACTTTGTAAAAAAAAAAAATCAGTTAACAGGGCAAGACTAAGAATTTTGATCAGTACAATGGCCAACCAGGTACCAGAGGACTGATTATGAAGGATATATTTGGATATGGCCAATGAGAGAAATTCATTTGATTGCATATGAGTATTTCTTAAAAGGTTTTGTTTTTCTTTTCCCATGAAGGGAAAAGTAGATTTTTTTGTTAAGAGAAAAAAATTAATTAAAAAAAATCTATGTCACCATTTTTAATTTAGAGGTTCATGAACTTTATAAAAATTATTTTGATAATAGGATTTCATTATAATTGGTTCTTAATCTTGTCTATTTTATTTTATGCATTTTAGAATTCTATTCTAAGAAGGCATTCATAGATTTTGCCAGAATTCCAAAGGAGTCCGAGACACAAAAAGGGAAAAGAACCCCTGATCTATGCTCACTCAACATGTGTCACTTTTGTCCATAATCTCTTCTAGGTTTGCTATAGAAAGAGCACCTTACTCGCTTTGTTTCGTTTCGTTTCGTTTCGTTTTGTTTTGTTTTGTTTTGTTTTGTTTTGTTTGATATCATAAGTGATCCAAGGAAGCATATGGGGTGTTCACTGTTTATCCTAAAATGAACTTTGGTAGTAGGAGACGAAGCATAAAAGAAATTGATATAAGGAGGTTCAAATTGGCCATCAGACATGTCAGTCTACCTGACTACCTTTACCTAACATCTATAGTCCCAACCTCATTGAGATCTGATAGAGATCACACTTGTTGTGGACTATCATCCAACACTGTCATTTCATAGATGAGGAAATTGATGCCCACAGATGTCATGACTTGCTCTCTTTCTTGGCAGGGCTGGGCTCAAATAAGATAATTGAATTTGAGGGGTGGGGAGTGGGAGGGGGGAGATAATCCTTTCCCACTTTAAGTTAAGGTAGGGGGAAGACAAAGTAATAGAGATTCAATGTGTAAAGAACTTCAGTGCTTGTCCTAATAAACATAATGTCTAACAATAATGCCAAAAGTAATAATGTGCCTTCCTGAGAAGCTGTCAGAAGCACCAGGCAGTCATACTTCACCATATTACTTAATTCCCCTCTAAGGCACAATGGTGGTAGGTTTAATCCTGAAAGGAAGATGCTAAACAGCCTTAATTAAAATACACCTTTTTAATCCCACACTAGGCATTTAGCCTCTTTAATTTTGTGTCTTCTTGTCTACCTTATTCAAATGTAACTATAGACCAGAAAGTAAAATATTTCTGCAGTGTTATGACTATTATCTTTTTTTTTTTTTGAGAGGGATAGGGGAATAATGAGGGGGATCTATGTTTTCTTTGATATAAGGAACTTTCAATGAAGAAACTCCTATGAATGCAGATTGGCACCTGCTTTATTATTTATAGTCTTAGAGAGTTTCTGGGAACACTGAAAGGTTAAACTTACCTTGAGTCACACAGCCAGAATGCGTAGGAGGAGGAATTTAAATCCTGGTCATTGTACCCTGAGGCCCACTCTCTATCCACTACTCCCCAATGCCTATTAAAACCAATCCACAAATCTGCCAACAAGGTGGGGGGAGGGGACATGTTCCAGTGTCATTACCTTTACACATTGCTTTCCTAGCTGTAGCAGTTAGAACTGTGGTGGGACACCACCTTGAAATGCTGATAAGTAGCACATTCTTATCATGAATTCAGTTTCACGCAAAACAATCTGCTGAATGAAGAGATAAATTAGTGATACTTTTCTTGCCTAAAGTTGATTTTCAGTCATCCTCTACTGGCCCCTTAGGGTTCCCAGGATTCCTGCCACTATAATAGTTTACTTTTCAAGATGCTTTCCCTAGAATCGCCCTATCCCCCAGGTGACCTACCATTTCTGTACTGGGCAAGTTCCACTGTCCAATTTCTCCACTCCTATCCCCAGTCTGCCAGAAAAACTTATGAAATCACTGCTTGAAAAAATCATGAAATCAAAGTTATTTCACCCACTCTAGTTTCTTTACTTCTCCAGCCTCCATTTGCCCCTCCAACCACCAATACAGACAAATTAACCTCCTGATTTATTGAGAAGACTAAATCTGTTCTTATATGGAAATCTGACCAAGGAGAAGAGCTAGATGAGACAATCCTCGCATAAGGTTGAAAGGCTAAGGACAAGCTTGTTAAGATTGGAGAAATCCAAACATATTTATAGGCAGATATGAAGGAACCAGAAAAGAGGGAGCTTATTGAAGACACTTGAGAGAGGGTATGATTACAGGAGCAAGGTTCTCAAGAAGGCAAGCAGCATGGGATCAGGTATTCAGGCAGAAGGATTAGTTTTAGGAGGAGTTACGATGACACTCTTGAGATATGAGAAGCACAAAAGACCCAATGGGTAGGTAAAGGTCTGAGAAATATTGAAAAGTAGAAAAAGGGAACTAAAATGAAGACTTTTCCTAAGGAATGGAGGCATTCCTTGCTCTCACCAGAAGATTTTCCTAGTCTTCCAAGTTGCTCCTTCCAATAGATATGAGACATGTGAAATTCCATATATATGGAATTCTACATACATACATATATATACATATGCACATATTTATTAATATTGTTGTGCTCTAAGAAAAAAAATACCTTGAATTTAAAGAAACATGGGAATTCCAGGGTGAGCTAGCACAGATTGAAGTAAACCGAATAAAAGAAACAATATACACAATGATGGTGTCAATGCAAATAAGAACACTGAAACAAATCCAAATGCTGTGTAATTGTACTGAACAATCTTGGCCCCAGACAAGTCTTCTCTGTTCTTTGGAGAAGTGAAGGGCTATATATCCAATGTCAGACATGGCAGCTATGTCGATTGGTTTTGATTAACTGTTTTTCTCTTGTTACCAAGGAAGGCTGGGAGGGTGAGAGACTATCCTTGGAATCAGAAATACTTGCATTCAAATCCCATTTCAGATATCAGCTAGCTGTATGACTTTGGACAATTTATTTAACCTCTCTGGGCCTCAGTTTCCTCATCTATAAAATAAGGGGATCAGACTCAGCGAACTCTAAGGTCATCCCAGCTCTAAATACATTATGTGATCCTACGATAATTTCATAAGGCATGGGACATGAGACTGGAAAGTATTGAGTTATACTGAAGTCTTCCTCAAGACAGAACATGCTTGTTCCCTCACACACCTCCCATCCGATAACTCTTCCACCTTTCTGTTGAGCAAAAGACCAGAGTGCCTAACTAAGCCATAGAATGAACACAACCTTTCAACTACACACTGGCTCCACTCTGCCAGTCTTAACCAGGCTTTTCCTATTGATGGAAGTCCATGAACCCTAGGATATACTGAGACCAGGCCCTAATGATGAGTTGTGGGTACCTGTGACACTATAGTAGCCCTGGAAATGAGGGGTATCATGACTCCATCTCTGTATATAGCCAAACGAACACTGGCAAGGTCTCTACCTCTTCCCAGTGCCTTGCCGTCAGTGAGACCTGCAAGCTCAGGTCAATTAACAAGGTATGATTCCAGGCTGAAACTAGCTCAGGACTTGAAAGATGTTCACTAGTAATTACAAGTAAAACAATGACAGTAACAAAGTTAGCAAATAATGTCAGAAGGGCTGAGGCAGCAGGATGTCCTTAAAGACAAGTCAGAGGACATGAAGGAGAAGAGTAAGTGAAGACAAGTTCAAAGGAAGGACTCTTGAGCATATGTACCATTTGTTATGCTCAGCCCTCAAAGCTCAGTATTGTCTTTTGAGCTGAGAAGAGCAGAACTAAATACCATTACCAGCAAATATCCCAACAAATTAGCTATATCTATGTTGCTACAGTTGGCTTGGGAATTTTTTCAAATATATTTTAACGCCAAAGAATTCTTATTCTATAGGATTATTGGATTTAAAACTATTCAAAAATGTATGCATATACCTTAAATACCTAATTCAGTTGTTCTTAAACTTTGTGGGCGAGGACCCCTATGGAAGTCTGGTAAAACCTATGAACTTTCTATGAAAATGTTTTTAAACATATATAATATAAAATATATAGGATTACTATGAAAACTAATAATATTGAAGTATATTTATAAAAAAAATAAGCCAACTTCACCTCAGCGGATTGTAGCATACAACTTGAAATCCTTGTCCAGGGCACACAAATGCTTTGTCTCAACTCTCTCTTCAGGACACAAACCTTTCATCCTAGTTCAGGGTTGGGGATCCTGTGGACTTGATGCCACATGTGGCCCTCTAGGTCCTCAAGAGTGGCCCTTTGACTGAATCCAAACTTCATAGAACAAATCCCGTCAATAAGAGGATTTGTTCTGCAAAACTTTGATTCAGTCAAAAGGCCACACCCAAGGACCTAGAAGTCTACATGTAACCTTGAGGCCACAGGTTCCATACCCCTGTCCTAATGTTTGAATATTAAAACAGCTTTTGTAGAGTTCTTGGGGCTGAATAAAGACTTCAAAATTTTTTTCTCTCAGAAATGATTAACATTCTCATGTTCACAAAAAAAAAAGCAATGATTTTCCACCAGCAAAAAAACTTGGTTTGTACTGGTTGTAAACACAAAACACACAAAGGAGACTCAGTGAGAATTCCTCCCAGAAACTACATTTAAGGAGGGACCCAGGCTATGCATCTCCCACCCAGTTGCACTCCCCAGACCTGCCCGTCATGTTCCTGAACCTTATAACTTCCTCCTACCCCCTTATCAGCTTCCTTTTGTGCACATGTTCTCCCTTATTAGAGTGTAAGCCCCTCAAGGGAAGGACTATCTTTTTTCATATTTGTATTGCCAGCACATAGCACAGTTCCTAGCACATGGCAGGCATTTAATAAATATTAATTTACTGATAATGCACACAAGAGACATTAAAAAACAAGATCCAGATAAAGATCAGTGACATCAGGAATCAAGAAATAGCAAGGGAATGTCATCTTAGGGATGAGGGAATTGCTTAAGAAAAACATTTAAAAACAACAGACTTGGGTTTGGAAATAAACTCCTTTTTGGAAAGAAGGATTTCCTTTTCCCATGCATGTATCAATCATGGTGGGGATGTCTCTTGGCTTCCCAGCTAGAACCCCACTTCATATAAAAAAGATTTTCTTTGTCTTACTTAATGCCACTGACTTCCCTTTGGGTTCATCACCTCTAAGTTATCTTGTCTGTATCTTGCTTGTATATAATTTGTCTGTTTCCATGTTGTCTCTACCATTGGAATGTGAGTTCCTTGAAAGCAGGGACTATTTTTTGCCTTTCTTGGTATTCCAAGACCATAGCACAAGTCACTAATCAAATGCTCATTTACTGTCTAAAAATCAAAATGGTTAAAAAATAAAATTGTTCCTTGAGAATAACTAACTCCATAGAGTTGGAACTGAAAGAGACCTTAGAGATTTCCCCTCCTCACTTTACAGATGAGGAAAATGCTTCACAGAGGGGGTAGGTGAGTTATCCAAGATCACACAGAGTTTGGATGCAGTCCCAGGTTCTCAGTCACCAAAGCCAACATACTTCTTCACTGCAGTTTGCTGTCTGTTATCTTGAAACTAACAAAATGGAGAAACATGTGGCTACTTGACAAACTACAAAGAAAAAAAAATCCAAACAGAATTCAATTTTTAAAAATATTGTTAAGGCACTCCCTTGCTATAACCTCTATCCTAATATGCAATGATCAAAATGACTCAAAATAGTTCCCAGTGGTTGGTTCAAAATATGCATGGTGATCAAAATAGCCCCCTCTAAACATGATGTGTCTATCACATGATGGGTAAACACACTGAGTGTGTGTATACATATACTGTGTACAGAAACTAAATGGCTCTGTTCATTTTTGCATTGAGTTGGCAAATATGACTGCATTGCATGGGACTTCTGCAAATGTGCCTCGCTATATTATATACATACATATAAACATAGAGATCTGAATGTTCCTACGTACACATGCATACATATTTTAATTAGCTTTTTTAAAAGCAGTTCAGAAATGCATATGCATACACATACTCACACATATTCTGAAATGCCATCATTCAATGTAATTCACGGTGTGTATTGAAATGTATCAAAGCAGAAACACATTCCAAAAAGAAATACTCACTACTGCAATTAAATCATAAAGGAGTTTAATTTATTCACTTAGTAGCTAAATGTTTATTCTGATATTTTGGTCAGAATGTTCTTTAATGAGAGTATACCTGGAATGAATTAAATTAAGTTATAATTCTGTTATTATTTAAGCTCATAAGTTAAAGTGTTTCTTCAGGGAGTATACATACATGCTCTGGTGCATTTCAATGAACACTGATCTTTAAAATGCCTTTTTACAACTATTTGCAACTTGAAATCTGAAAATGCTGCGTTCATGATGGTTTATGAAACTGAATGCAAACAGCTAATACTACCACATCACAACCACCATTACCACTACCCAAAATAATAACAATAATAATAATAACTAGCATTAATATAGCATTTTAAGGCTTGCATATCACTTTAATGTATGACCTTATTTGATCCATCTGACAACCATGTGAAGTCAAGTATTGCAAGTATCATTATACCCTTTTTATAGATGAAGAAAGTAAGGCTCAAAGAAGTTAAAGGATTTTTATTCATGTGACATTATCAGTAAGCTTCAGGGCTGAATTTAATCTGTCTCTCCTTTATTCCCCCCCCTTTTTTTTGGAGGCAATCAGGGTTAAGTGACTTGCCCAGGATCACACAGGTAGTAAATGTCTGATGTGCTACATTTGAACTCAGGTCCTCAGGGCCAGGTCTCTATGCACTGCAACACTCAGCTGCCCTACCCATCTCTCTCTTGTCTCCAAATCTAACAGGCTTCCCAATAATCTATACTATGTACCTCTTAAGGCAGGACTGGGGGGCTTGCTTGTTTACATCTGGGTACTTTAGGTGACACCTCTATATTTAGGCATCTAACTCAATCCACTTTCCAAACCCTATTCTATTTTTTACCTCTGCCTAAGGTTAAATGTTGATGAGCTAGAGCCCGGGAAACCAAAAGAAATCAGAAAGTGATTTACTAAGCTAAGGTCTTTTCCATTTCTAAATCTATGACCTAATCACCTACCTGACCTCACCAGGTGATCAAGACACAAATCACATTAAAATACTCCCAGGGGTGTTTCATGAACTTGGTGATTCAGTGGCAATCTTACTCCATAAATCTGGCTCTTAGAGTGAGTTGGGAACTTTAGGAGACATTTCAACTTTTTTTTAAAACCATTAAGGGATCATTTGAATGTCTACCATTTATGTTGGAAATAATAATGAAGACAAAAGAGGAGGAGGAGGAGGAGGAAAAGAGAGAGGTAGAAGAAGAAAAGGAAGGAGAAGAAGGAGAAGGAGGAGGAAAAGAAGATTCAAATGGGCATATTGCCACTGATATCTCAAATTATTCTGAAAAGGAAATGGGCAATATTATACTTGAATTGCATGTCTGACAGAATCAATGCAGCTAGCAAACCAATTAGGCCAAACTATGATAATCTTTAGTAAAAAGCTGGTATCTGCTATAACTATCATTAATGAATGCAATGGCAGTTGACAGAGAGTATATAGACATTTAGGACCTGTACACAGGAATATAGATGACAGCCCATGTTGTAGCAAGAAGCCTATAAAGGATGGTATAAGCTTTAAGGAACATTCCTACTGACAGCCATCAAACACTCCCATGCTAATAGCAACTTGAGAGCTATCTCTGGGGAAGACTACAGCAACACCTTGACGGCACATGCAGTAGCATACTTGAATGCCGCATTGACAAGTTAAAGACAACAAGAGAGAAGGTGATAGAAAGGAATTTGGAAAAGGAAAGCAAACCAGAAGTTCTAGATTCAGTAATTGAAGGGAAAAGTAAAAAAACCATCAAAGCAATACAAGGAGTCAAAGTGAGAATACAAAAGTGGGGGAGGGAGGAATAAACAATTCAACATCAATCAAAAAATATTCCTACAGAGGTTTGAGAAGTAAAGAAATCAGAGGTAAGATTCCATTCCTCTCACAAAGCCTCCCAACTAGAAGATTATAGAAAATGTCCTTGATATAGGCACAGAAAGTTCAATACAAAACACAAATTGGATCAAATCTGGAAGGGAAAAAAAATGTGTTATCTTTAATATAACACATGACAGAATAGTTACATCATGGGAGGTAACTCAAATGCTAGCTTCTGATAAAAAAAAAAAAAGAAAAGCAGCAGGACCAGATAATACTTGTCATTCTTAGCTCAACTGCTTCTTTTCTCAGACTGATCCCACCTTTTCATTCTTTTCATAAAGCATCACATATCTATTACCAAAAGATGCCTCCCAATAAAGACCAAGAGTGTGTTTATGTACTTTATCCAAAGCATCCGCAGGTCAAAAAGGACATGCCAAAAAATAAAATGCCACCAATTCAGTAATACTTGGCAGTCTGCCCTAAATCAATGTAACATTTCTATTAATTTTGTTAATTATTACAAAAGTCTTTAACTCAGTTACACACTGAGGCCATAATCACGTATTGCAAATATATAAAATAGTTCCTCCTATACTACTTTAAATCCACAAAGAAAACAATTCTTTATCAAGAACATGCTATGCTCACAGTGTAAAGAATGACTGACATGAAATATGGCATTTTTCAGGGCAGTAGTTAAAGCCTCTTATGGTTCTTCCTACCATTAAACCTATTGTCAAGCCCACTGAGCAGAACTAAGTATGACATTCAAATCAAAGAAAGAGTTGAACCAAAATGTCTTATTAATCATTTGATTGTATATGGATGATATCAAGCTATATGGCTTCTCTGAAAAACACATTAAAGAGTCCCTTCATCTCTTATAATCTTTCTCCAGTGATATCAAAATATCATTTGGATTCAATATGTGCAAGATTTTTAACATATGCCAAGGAAAGCTCGAGACTGAGAACTTCAAGCTGGAATGCAATAGTCACAATGAACTGATGGATGGAGCCAATACCTACAAATACCTTTGTCTTCTCCAGGCAGGACATGTGGAAAATCAAGACATCTTAGAGATGGCTGAGTCTGAATACATTATGAAAATTATTGACATCTTGGAACCAAAGTTAAGCAGGAAGAATTAGTTTAAAGCAATTAATACCTATACAATGTATACACTCTTAGTGTATGATTTCAGAACAGTAAAACGGTACCTAAAAAATTTAGGAAGTATCCAGATTAATCATCCTACAGTATGCATAGAGAAATTAACATTATAAAAGGAGGAAGAGAATTAATAGGCATTTTTAGAGTTTGTGATACTCAGATCAAAACACCTATAGTACTTTTGGAACAAGCAGGTATGACTTCGCCACTCAAGAATAAAAGTTGAAAACCAACATCCATCTCTGGATTTCTCAACTGTAACTGAAAGTGGTTTACTTTTGGATAAAGCTTAGGAGATAGAAAGATCCAAGAAGGGAATCAAAAAGCACTACATGGGTGACACCCACATGAACTCAGCCAATAATATGTCAACAGAGAATCATCAAAGGGTTGAGTCATGTGGATTATTTGTGGAAACAGAAGGGTTTATGATGGCAATTAGGACAAGGTCATTGCCACCATAAATTACAGAAGGGTTATCCTTAAGGACCCTGGACTTAATGTTCAATGTGGATTATTCAAGGAAGCAATATAAACTGGGCAACACATCAATGCCAGTTGTAAAATTTTAGTAGCTACCAAATACCTCTCACTACATGAGCTGGTGGCTAGACTTACACATCTGAAGCTTATTCTGTTTCATCAACGAATAGATGACAAATCCCCAAATTACAAAGATGTCTCTCAAAATATCCCAAAGAACTCAAGAAATAAACTGTGCTATAGCTGGATCATTATCATGAACCAAACTGCTATTCATATTAACCCAGATATAACATTGATCCATAAAAATTTAAGATTTTTTATAGATATGCTTACAATCTTCAAGCTACATGTAATGAAACATTTCCAAAATACGGATCCCTCTCAGATAAGATCAAAATCATGTGAGAACAGAATATGTGTTATAATATCCCTATTGTCCTTTCAGCTATTAGAATTGTACCAGTAATACTATCAGTGAGACTTCTGTAAATGAGTTCAAACCTTAATATATTATTCAATATTTTGTTGCTATTGTTCAGTCGTGTCTGACTCTTCATGACTCCATTTGGGGTTTTCTTGGCAGAGATACTAGAACAGTTTGCCATTTCCTTCTCTAGCTCATTTTACAGATGAGGAAACTGAGGCAAAAAGGGTTAAGTGATTTGCCCAGGGCCATACAGCTAGTAAGTGTCTGAGGCCAGATTTGAACTCAGGCAGATGAATCTTCCTGACTCCAGGCCCAGTGCTCCATCTACGGTGCCACTTAGTTGCCCCATTCAACTACAAAAAGAATTTATTTCTATTCAACTGTGCAATAATCCATAGAAAATTAAATATAATAAAATAATAGCAGTAGTTACATATGCAAGGACTATTTCTATTTGAACTCCAAAAATGATGAGAAGAATGAGATGATGATTGGGTGAGGATAATTACTAATATTCATATGGGATTCTAACATTTATAAATAATTTTTATGCACACTGTCTCATATATGTCTAAAAGATAGTTGATTTTAAAGTCAGTAATAGAGGCTCAGGTCTCAGGACACATACCTAACTTCCCTAAGCCTCAGTTTCTTCAACTGTAAAATGGGAGTAACAGTACATGGAACACCTTCCTCATAGACAGGTAAGATTTGTGCAAAAAGTCCTTTGTTAAACTTAAAGCACGTTAAAATGTAAGCTTATTTTTATTATATTAGTGTGTAAGTAGTCATAAGGCTATTTCTATGTGATGTGAAATCAATACATTTATTCCTCTGAGGAGAAAATTGGTTACTAGTATATTGTAAATCACCAGTTTCTGAAATCTAGGAAGTTGCTACAACCAATCAATGTTAGCTGGGTTTGGGGAACACTTAATCATTCACTTCTAAAATAGATGGATGACTTTTTTTTAATTAAAAAAGAAAAAAAAATAAGTTTTTAGACTTTCCTGTAACACCCCAAAACACTGGACTTAGTGTCATTGGACTTAGATTTCAGATTTTGCCCTCACACTTATTATTCACATGGCCTTGGACAAGTCTTTCTAGTAAGGTAAAACAGTTAGACTAGAATGAACTCTAAGCTCTCTTCCAACTCTAAAATTCTTTGTCTCTGAGATTCTCAGAGGTCCTTTCTAATATCAAGATATAAGAGCTAGAAATTACTGGAATAGACGAAATAATAAGTTGATTACCTCACTTTTTACCATCTCCATTTTTCTGGTATGTTGCAGACCCAGCTTTTTTATATTATTATTGAAGTGTGCCAAAAGGGATCCTAAATGCCTGAGTTTCCCTCATTGACTACTTGTTGCCAAGGAAAGATTTAGGTCTGAAACCACCCCAAATATGTAATAATCACCTTGAAATGAATGATCTGGCATGTTATCATTACTCTTGTAAGACAAAGTATGTGTGTAAAAACAAGTGGGGCTGGTAGATGTGTCCATTAATACCATGCTGAATGGTCACGACATAATAGCTATTATGTGCTCATAGCATATGACATACTCTACAGGATTTAATAAAGTGATTTGCCTAGTTCTTGTTCTGCAGCTTTAGATGCCAAAACACAAAGCAGCTAAGTTTCTTAGGCTCATTGCAGCACAGAGACAGAGACATCACTGAGTCTAGCACTGGAGCTGATTTCCTTCTAGCAACGAGCATTGGGACTGCGACAGCAAGGCCCAGAGACTGTTCAGTCCTGTTGGTGCTTACTATTGTGCAGATATCAAAATGCTTTCCCAGTAAGCTGCAGGTTGCTCTAAACTTACAACCACAGCATCTTAACATTCTTTTTAATTAAAAATCAATAAAAGCTCTCAACTTAAAAGTTAAACATGACCTAAACTGTGGGTAAGCTACTGAATCCAGAGATAAAGGCAGTTAGCATAGCTTTAACTACCTGAGAAGTGTGATAATCATCCTGAAATGCATGGCCTGGAGTGTTTTTATTGCTATTATAAAATGAACCTTCTATACCATAGTAAGAGAAACATTTAGGTGTCTGTGTTAACTAATGGTTCTGACATAACTGACAGCAAATGAAGAATGAAAAATTAATTAAATGCTGCCCCCCATTCCAACTCTAGCTCATACTGTCTTTTCTAATAGATTTTCAAGTATGTGTATATATATATATATGTGTGTGTGTGTGTGTGTGTGTGTGTGTGTGTGTATGTATGTATATATGTATATGTGTGTGTATGTATACATGT
This sequence comes from Phascolarctos cinereus, assembly GCF_003287225.1. Taxonomy (NCBI): domain Eukaryota; kingdom Metazoa; phylum Chordata; class Mammalia; order Diprotodontia; family Phascolarctidae; genus Phascolarctos; species Phascolarctos cinereus. The sequence continues at coordinate 167,180,318 of NW_027556098.1, read as the reverse complement.
GCCCTGCTCATAATTTCAAGAACAGATTATAATCACAGACTCTTAAGGATGACATGGACCTCGGATAATTATCTATTCCAACCCCTTAATTTCTGTAGACAAAAGACAAAGTTACTTAAGGAAACTATGAAAATAAATGCTGTAGACAATGTAACCCATGGGGCTGTAATGACCTGTTGAGTGGTTGGGTACTAATACTTGGTTTTCATTTCTGCCTGTCTACTTTACTTCACACCTTTATCCCTAGGGATAGATTGACTCACCACCTCCCCCTGTTGGTCATCGTTGCCATCATTCTCACCTTGGGTACTTGTCAAGCTATGATGCCTAGGAAACAAGAGGTTTACAATTCCTGTTCTATACTGCTGGCCTAGAAATAAGTTGCCAGGAATCCTTCAGGATTTCTAAGGCTTTCAGCATTAGTAACTTCAAGGAAACCCACAAGGGGTTTCACATATCAAAGGAGAAAAGTTACCCATCTGCAGGTGTCTTAAAACTAAACCCTGCCTTTCATGCCAAAATGGGGAAACCCAGGCCTTGATCTTATTGAGCTGCCTGCTATTGAGTAATCAATTTCCCCCCTCATTTTTTGTAGTTGTTCTTCTATGAGTCAGTTGGCCCCAATTCTATATGAACTGGATGCTAATCCAAGCTCCTAGACTTCTGAGATAGATACAGTTTGGCAAGGACTTTTGTATTCTCTACTAGCCATCTAAATTCCCTAGCAGTTGGCTTGCCTGTGGGTGCTCCAGGTACTCTCAACTCCACAGCAATTAGTTTGCCCTTGAGGATTTCCTGGCCTCCAAAAGCAGCCTTTGGATCATGTTCTAGATGTATTCTCCAGATGCCTGAACTCCACAAAATCAGGAACTCTTGGTGAACCAGTCAATTCTATGCTGTCCTCTTCTCTTCAGTCATTTGCCCCTTATCCTACTGATGATCTTGCCCTGCCGAATTTTCTGCCATCCCCTGCCTTTGCTCTTACATACTTCTGAAGGAAGATGGAAAATTATGAAACCATGCTGAGTACACTATAAATTTATGTCATCTAAACCTATAACAAGGCAATACTTTCACACATCCCCAATTAACTCATTCTCCCACTTACCACGATGATTTTTCCAAGTCTCTTTCATCATCCTTCAAACTCCCCATGGTTCCCCCTCAGTTCTCTCAAACTAAGAATCTTGCCTCATGTTTCACTTTAAAAAGTAAGCCCATTCTCCGAGAGCCTCCTCTTCTCTCCACCTCCTCATCTAACATCGCTTAAATGCTTTCTGTCACCTCTTCCTTCCTCCTAACTCCCAAGAAAAAAGCAGCCCTTCTCTTTGCCAAGGCAAGCCCCTTCACCTTTATAAATGCTCCCATTCCATCCTGTTTTCTTCATTGCAATAAGCCCTCTATCACCTCCTCTCTCACTTACCTTCAGCCTCTCTCTGTATACTGGCACTTTCCCTAAAGCTTCCAAGCATCCACATTCTTATAGAATTTACTACCATCCTATATTTCTTCTCTTTTTTCTGACTAAACTCCTTGAGAAGGATCTCTCTATAACTGATTCCTCTACTTTCTTTCCCCTCACCCTCTTCTAAACCCTTTGCAGTTTGGTTTCTGACCTCATCATTCAAGCAAAACTGCTACCTCCAAATTTACTGATTTTTAATTGCCAAATTTTTATTTGCCAAATCGAAAGGTTTTTCCCACCCCTCCAATCCTACTTGACATCTCTGCAGCCATCAATGGCTTACAATCACCCTGTTATCTCCATGTTTTCATGTCATTGATCCTTCCTTCCTGTTAGATCATTCATTCTCAGTCTCTTTTGCTGGATCTTCTTCCAAGTCAGGCACTTTAACTATGGGTGTCCCCCACATCTCTATTTTGGTCCCTTTTCTCTCATTATACTACTTCACTTGGTAATCTCCTCACCTCCAATAGATTTAACAATCATCTCTATGCAGGTGATTCTTGGATTATTTATCCAGCCCTAACTTCTAATGCCCATTCTTACATCTCCAACTGCTTAATGGACATTTGAAACTGAAGATATCTCATAGACATCTTAAACTCAGTTGTTGATTTTGTACACATAACAGAAGGAATGATCAAGTAAATTTCCAAAGAGTACAATACAAGTAAAAGGCAAAGGCTTTAATTAGGACCCACATTCACCAGTTTTCGTAGTTGCCTAAGCATAAACAGGCCTACAGTTTTAACAAAATACAAATCATAGATAATCAATACATCCAATACATTATAATAGCTTATTAAATTACATAATCCTCTATTCTCCATTTATCCTCTAATTGTGACATTATGACATACCTTTTCTTAGGCTATCCCCTCACGCCTTGAATGCATTTCATCCTTACCCCTTGCCTCTTATGATCCTTAGCTTCATTCAAGTGATATACTCTAATACCTCTTGTTACAGGGCCTTGCGTACATTCCTCATCCCTAATTATCAATGCCTTTCAATTGTTTTGCATTCATATTGCATATATTTTATGTTTACTCATCATCATATATGTTTTATCGTTAGGTCTTGATATTCCCTAGAGATCACATAGTACCTGGCCTTTAATAGTTGCTTAAATAAATGTTTGTGAATCCTCTTTTCCTATATTAATGAGCATTACTTTGATAAAATCTTGGGAAATAGTTCAAGTAGATAATATTTAAAGGTTGCTGTGGATCCAGAAAACCCAGAAAAGCCTGTAAAACCTACCAGTGCAACACAATATATAACATGATCATTGAAGACTGGATATCTAAAGTCAATATTGGGAGGATATACCTGAAAACATTTGAGGGAAAGAGAAGAGCATTTATTCTTCTAAACTTCCCCTATGAATACTGTAGGTTAGTTTGAAGAGAAAAGTTTTAGATCACTTTCCCACCTATCCACCTACTTACCCCTGTATCCTCCCACCTCTCAAATCAGTTTGCCTGTCATTATTACACACATGTTCCCAGTTACCATAATAGACCACATATGTAACTTTAACTACATCATTTCAGAACTCCATTTACAGATCCTACATTTTATTTGATTCATAGTTTTGCATTTTTTCCAAAGGAGACTGGCTGTTAATCCCTGTCCTCTGCAGGAAATTCATATGCTGGTTGGCAAAATGTGAGAAGAAAAAATACTTTGTATTCCAGTTGCCATGTTAGCTGCTGTACACATGCATATACATTTCATCTCCAAAGTCATTCTTCATTAGTTCATTTTGGAATTTATATGGCAGCATTTTTGTATCGTCTTAGGAAAGTTAAGGATAGGGATCTGCAGAATTATTCCTTTCTGCTTTGGTGGATGAGAACATGTAAGCTCACACCCAGAGAGTGAACTCTGAGCTTCTATGGCCATGAGCTGAAAGACAGTCAGGAGCTAAAATCAGGCTGGAAGAAGCATAATAAAAGGTTGGATTTGTTTTTCCTGTATTATTTATGAAATCTGGTTGTGTTCTGAACTAAGAGAGGAGAAAGCTGTGGATCAGGTCAGTGAGGGGAACAGAAAGCAGGGGAAGGAAAGGTCCAACTCTAAAGGAAGAAACATTTTCCTTTATTAGTCAGTAATTTCTTTCAAAGTTAAATGCAGGTGGATTTATTAGAGGAAAATAGAGAGTTAATGACCACAATCAAAACTTCCTGTGGCTCAGCCAAAAGTGCAACTCCATTTGGTAACTGGGAAGAGAAAAATAAAGGCGATTTGGGGTTTGTGGGGTGGTTTTTTTGTTGTTGTTATTATTTTTGTTATTTTGCTTCTTTTTTCTTCTTTCAGCACTATCCACTTGAAACAGAAAAACTTTCTGGCTCTAGCTTTCTCCATTAAAACACAAGTAACCTCTACTTTGTATTTGACTTAAAAAAATTGTTTTCCTATTTAAAGTCAGAATAAGCCTCACCATGTTTTGAGCTCTGTTTGTGTTTTGTGATCTGACATCCAAGGAAATTCATGTAAAATTGAGGGGAAATGTGGAAAGTAATTATGAAAAATGAATATTTTAGACCTTCTAAAATGAAAGAAATCTTTTTACAGGTAAATAACTTTTAGAAACAGGTTGAACAATCCAATAGAATCAATGATTTTTTGTCATATGCAAATAATGTTTTCCAGATAAAGCAAAAAAATTGTGAGGAGAGACAGGGTGAACTTTATTATCAAGGAAATGTCTCTGTAGTGTTCAAATACAATGAATGAAATGATTGTCTATTAACTCTTCGTCTACCTTTATCTTACTTTCTCATTTAATTTTACCTTTGGACATTACTGGACAATATTACATTTTGTATTGAAAGGCAAGAATTTGTACAGTTCTAATCTCAAACAAATCCTTCATCATTTATAATTCAGGACAATGTAACTTATTACATTCCCACTTTCTTGTGAAATAGCACCACTAGTACGTGAAACCCAGCAGAGGAAAGGAAAGATGTTCGCTTCCTAGCGAACACCAACATTGTAGGAAAATATTCAATTGCATAATTCTCAGAACTTGTCAAGGTATAACAATGCATTTCATTTAAAATTCAAATTACACACATATTAGACTAAACATAAAGAGGCCTTATGTGACAAATAAAACTAGAGTTTACACTATGCCTTTTTGTTTCACTTAAAAAGGTATGTATAAACACCAAGCAATATATCTAGGCAGTTAGCTGGTGCAGGTAGGTTAGAGTATTTGAATTGGAGTTGGGTATGTTTTAGTTTAAATTCTGCCCCAGACACTTCTTAGCTGTGTTGACCTTAGGCAAGTCACTTAATGTCTCCTAGCCTCACATTCCTCTTTTGTGAAACAGCAACTAAGTCACAGGATTGTTGGGAGAATCCAATGAGATAACATGTATCAGCACTTTACAAACCTTAAAATGCTGTGTGAATGCTAGTTGTTGTTGTTACTATTATTATTACCGTGTTAAATGCCAAATATATCTTTTATTTCTATCACACTCAAGAAAATTTAAATAGAAATTTATCATGAAACCATGAGTTATAGAAAATATGGCTTTAAGAATATATACATAGAATGTATTTAATTAGTGGGATATAGCATAGTTAAAGAAAAATTATTTCATTTGTTTTTTTATCATCAAACTATTTTCATTTTCAGATACATGCTTGACTTTAGTATAAACAGGAAAACTCATGTGAATATATTCAAGAAAGTCAGAGCCTTTATGGGTCAACTCTCCTCTCTGGATGTATACGTACATCCCTTAGTAGGAAAGGATCAATTTCATATTCATTGAGAGCAGATAGAGAGTCCTCTAACTAAAAGTTAGAGTGTGCCTTTGGTCTGACAATGCTGCCTTACGACTGACAGAATTCCATAAAGTGCTGTCCGTACCTTCCATTTATCACTGTACTCTATCACTCTGCATTTCATATCAAATTGATTTTGACACATCCCATTTGAATAAAACAGTGGTAGAACTTGCATACTCATTTGTGCTGCTATATTAATTGTTACACTTTTGATGCACTGAATACATGTACATAATTGGTAAAGTGCATGGGAATTAAGTCAAATTAGCCAACTATGCATTGTTTAAGCAAAAAAAAGGTTATTTTTACCTAACTTCTAAATTGCTAGAGATGACGAGTTGTTCATGGGGCAGGACAGGGTAGGAGATTTAATTTGCATCTAGTTCATGTAGAATCATTTAAAGTGATACCAGGCACTAACAGTAAAACCACATTAGATATGTGCTTAGAAAATAAAACTTGGCAAGCATATAAAATGTGAGCATCGAAAAACTTATCAGTATAAAAGTATTTTAGTATTACATAATGATTTCACTATTGAGTGAACAAGTCCTGAGTGATCTCCTTGCTATACAATCCACTTTGTATATCATGACCAGACCCAAAGCTTATTCTGGAAGATTACCAGTCTGGGTCAATGACCTATAACTGCTAGAAAGCCAATGAGAAGCAGTAAGGAAGGTCATTATTACAGACAGCCCATTGTATTTCAATAGAATCTCTCTAAAAAGAAAATTATCTATATAAGGATGTGATTGACTATAGACACTTTACTCTTCTCGAGGTCAAAGTCATGTTCTTCCAAATTCTGAAAACTGAATATTGGAATCTGTGATCAACTTTCTCGCAGTTAAAAAAAAAAAAGAAAGCTCCCTTAGCCAACACTTTTTCCCAATACAATCAAACCACAGCACAGAAATATGCCTTATGATTTAAATAATTGTGGTAATATTAGTATGAAAGTGATTTTGAAAAGAAGTTTGCAAATCCTTTAGAAAAATACTATTACAGTTATAGAAGAATAGTCATAAACAGCTCCTGAGGCAACGTTTTCAACTTTTTTGTCATAAAAAGAATATTATAGTCATATGAGATACCAGACACATCAACCTATATAGAGTATTAGCTAACTTATCTGGAATCCAGAACTTCGGAAACCTTGGTTCAACTCTTTGAGATATGACTTGGAAGTGAGCAGGCCTTTTTTACTCTTGTAATCAGCCTAGGCAATGAGCTTTAGCCCATAGGAAAGGTGCTTTAAACATAATTCTAACAAGTTCAGCAATCTGATTCTCAATCTACTTTATTCCTTGTCAGAAGCTTTTGATCAATTAGCAGTGCTGACGATTTGGCACTTCATAATAAAAATAATGATGTTCTATCTTTCTAAAATACTTTATATTTTAAAAATGAATTAGGCAAACTTTGTAGTTTAGACCACAAGGGCCTGGGAGCCAGAAGACCTGTGAGTCTCAGGTTTGACATAAGCAAGCTATTTATCTCTGAGGTTTAGTTTCCTTATCTGTAAAATGGAGATAGTAATACTTGTTTTATCTGCCTCACAGGGTTGCTGTGAGGAAAGGTTTTTGCATAAGAATTATCAGTGACTTCCTTAGGGAATGCTACTTTCGGGAGTATAGGATACAACCCTTCTGCATTTGTTTGCTTGGTTGGTTTTGAAATTCTTTGTAATTTTAATTCATATCTTCCCATAAAATATTCATAAATAATTTCATGTCTTACTATGCCACTCTGGCATCCATAAAGCTTCAGTGGCTCCCCACTGCCTCTGGAATAAAATATTCTTTGCTATTTTAAGCCCTTCAAAATTAGGCTCCAACATATCTTTCTAAACTGATTTCCTGTTCTCTGTGTTCCAGTCAAACTGGTATACCTGATGTTTCCCATTCTCAGCATTCTATCTCTGGTCTCTATATAAATACCTGGAATGGTCCTCCCCCTGACCTCCATAACTTGGGATCCCTAACTCCCGTTAAGGTGCTACTCAAATGCCACCTCCTGTGTTAGATCTTTCCTGATCCTACTCCCCTAGTTATGCATGCTTCCCTCCAAAACTGTTTTGCATTTACTAATCTGTGTACATTTTGTTTTCATTAAAATTGCATCTCCCCTGGCTCCTTTACAATATAAGATCTTTGGGGGAAGGTTTTTTTTTAACTCTGTACCCCCTCTCCCCATGCCTAGAATAGTGGCTAGCACTTCATGGGTACCTAACAAATGTTTAATTGAATTTATTTGAATACAGGCCCAATCCAAAGTGCTAGAGGTTTCCATGTGAGTTTAGGAGCCATGAGGGTAGAAGAATCAAAGGTTCACAGATCCTACTTCCTTGCATCCAACACTCCCAGACACAACCCCTGTCAAAATGTGACCCAGGTAATTAGCTGCTCTTTCAGGAGTAGCAGCCCCTGCCCCCTCAGCAGCCATAGTCAGCAAAGACATGGAAGAGAAAATGTTCACCAGCTAAGTCCTTGATAAGTGAAATAGTGTAGCATCAGAATCTGAAATGATTTTATTAGTAGAAAATGACATTAAAGAAGATACATCAGCACCATCTGCTTTGCACCTGCACCCCAAGGACCATGGGATTTTTCCATACGAATTATAGCTGAAACCTTTTATATGTGTTGTCTCCTCCACTGGAATATGTTTCTTGAGAGCAATGCCTGTCTTATTGATACACTTGTATTGCCAATGCTTAGCACAGAGTTTTGCACGTACTAAGTGCTTAGTAAGTACATTTTCCATTCAGAATTCTCTCTCCCAAAGCTCTATTTCAATGTCTCTACCCATATCGTGAAAGTAACCTGAGGTTTTCGAAGTCTATACTGGCTGATTATAAGCTCTGGCAGGTTCTACTAAATTGGAAAGATTTTGAATAAATGTTGGCAAAAGACTGGGTCTGCTTCCTGAGGGATAGTCTAGCCAAGTTTGGAGAGGATTATCACCATAATGTTGGCCAACAGATGATGACTTTTCGAGCTATGGTAACCCATGAACCATAGGGGGGAAAGAACAGCTGTCACTCCTGTGTAGCTCTCTTATTGTACAGATACTTCTTGTATGGCCTCACTTTTAGAGCAATGATGGTGAGTGATAGAAACTGGGGCAGAGAGTGTGAAGAACAAAGTCCAGATTAATCTGTAGATGAATATTAATTTACACTTAATGAGCCCTGCACCCACATTAATATTCTCATTATAAATTAAATGAAAAGACAAACTCAAGAAGTTCCAACTAAATCTGGGGTTCAAAATCTTTTTTTATGTTAAGAATTCCTTTATCAGTCAGGTAAAGCCTATGGACCCCTTCTAAACATAATGTTTTTAAATACATAAAATAAAATACATAGGATTTAGAAGGAAATCAATTATATTGAAATATAGGCATCATTTTTTTAAGTTCACAAATTTTTTTAAGTTCCTAAATGGAAGGGATTGCTCATGTGTTCTCTTTGTCAATAGGAATGAATCAATCAACAAAACTGGTTTCATCTCGTGTCCAAAGGCAAAACACTCAATTCTCAAATGCATGAGTAATCTTATCAAAGTTCCTTTGCATTGTTGCAGATCACAACCCATTTATTCCTGTCCACCTTATCAGGCCCTTGTCTACAGGGATTGTATTCCATATTCTTACTTTCTCTTGACATCTTAAGTATATCAATGGAATGTATAAGCTGTACATCAGCAGCTTCTTTACTATTCATCAGAAGGAAGCCTCTTGATCCTAGAATACCACTCCATTCCTGGAATTCATGCCTCAGAAGTATTCCTTATCCCTGTGGCCTCTCCCTGTGATTGGATAGTTCCTCCAAAAATCTCCACTTAAGAAATCTCCATTTAAGATCAGCCATGTCTCCATTTTTTACCAGACTACATTGTGAATTTGTCTCCCATGCCTAAACTCTGGAGACATGGTAGAGGGTACTCTCATCCTTTCCTTCTGTCCTCAGTTTCCTTTTCTATGCTGACTTCTCCCATTAGAATATAAACTTCTTAGGGCAGGAACTTTATTCCTTTTTGTGTATATTTGTGTTTAGCTCAGTGTCTGGTAAGCACTTAAAATGCATATTGACTGAAAAATTGATTGAAATTAGGCATCCCTCATTTTTATTAGGTGACTACTCACTTCTATGTCACACATACATTCATTTAATGAAATCTTCTAGTACAAAGAAGTATAAAAATCCTTGCTTGTTTGTAATATGTTGTACCCTTTTTATACTCACAATATGATAATATTACTCTTTTTTTGCCCTTTGGGCAATAATTCATTTTCAGTTCTTCAAAGATTACAGTGATAGCCATACATACAGACTTTGTGATAGCCATACAACCAGATTTGGGCAATAGGGTTATAATAGCCAATGAGGTCTAAGCAAATTACTTTATGGAATACTTGGTCATCTTCCCTTGTGAAGTTTGAAATGAGCATAAATAATCAGAGTACTCTGAAGAAAATTTCAGTGCATATAACACCATCTGTTGCAGAGGATGAAGGAGTAGAAGAGATTCTATGAAGAATTTGATAAGATCTTCAAAAATAAGTCAATATGTACCTTAAAATTTAGTAACTTAAATGTGAATGTTGGCATAAAAGAAGATAGCAAAAACATGCTGATAAATATAATCCAATGTCAAGAATTAAAAAAGGAAAAAGGTTTGAAAAACTACAGTATGAATATTTTCTTCAAGGAGAGAGTAAAAATGTGCTGGATGTGGCAAGTGCAAAACAATATAAAAATACATAAAATTGACTGTATGAAAACAGACAAGAAATGACTGGTTACTATCCTGGGAGACATTTAAGAATCATCCTTCTGTGAATAACAAGATCACTGAATACTTAGAGCAAAGCTCAAAATCCAACATCAAATAAGAAGGATAAAGGTGAAGGCATTGTGTTTAATTAAAGCAGGTCCAATGCACTTAAAGACACTATGGACTCCCAAAACTGTGAAATTGCCAATAATAAAGGACATTGATCCGGATAGTTTAGCTAATGCAAATAGTTATCCAAAAAAAGGAAGAATCCAAACATTGCCTCAACCAACAAATACTTGCTCTCCTTGCCAAATAGAGAAAGATGGGATCTAAGGGCAGAATTACTTACTTTCAATTAAAAGCTTATTTGATAAGATGGATAAAGGACGATAAAAGATTACAAACACTATTATTTCATAGAGTAGCAAAAAGCAAGAGAGGGGAAAATAAAACTAATGTGAGTTTGGAAGAAGAACAAATAGATGACAAAAAGAACAGATCTTATAACATTTCCAAAAGGGTCAAGTCTTACCAGTGACAGTATGGGACAACAACCTTCCTCTATCATTTGAGTTACCAACACACTATAAAAGGAAGTGGTGGTGACATTTAAGACAATGAAATGAGCAAAGGTTTAACCTATTCGAATTCAGGGATTGATTTTCAAGATATGTTAAAAAAAAAGGGGAAGATTACCCCAAAATAAAAGGTATCACAGATGTTATTTTACCAAAACAAAACAAAACTAACAACAACACTTGAGGATATATCAGCAACTATCGACCCACATATCCACTTTCTGATCTCCATAAAATCTTTATGAGAATGATCTATGCATTCAGTAAGAGTATTTGGAATGAAAACAAGAGAAGGAAACAAGAATGTTTTCACTGTTGCTCTATAGCAGAGCATCTTCACAGTCACACAACTGGGAACTGCAGAGAATAAGTGTCTATCGTGTCTATGGTTTGCCAATATCAAAGCTTTTGTATTACATAACAAACTTCAGTCTTGAAAGTCCTCCACAAGCAAGGTGTTTCCCATGCACGTGACAAAATCCTACAAGATTCTATGACAGAAACATCTGGGTCATATGACCACAAAGATGGCAGATTAGTAACTTTCTCCAGACCCTTTTAATTCTCTAACCCTACATTAAAAGGAATTATGTACCACATGAAGAGTAACTACTGCTGAATACAAAGGACAAAGGAAAAAGAACCTCAAGAAGGTAAGCTTCTTATGAATTAACAACAGGGAACTCTAATCCTTAAAGCATTTAGAAGCATTTCCCCACACAAGGTGACTCACAGCCATGTGCCTTGGGACCACTGGACACCCATCTCTACCTGTTCTACATAAATTTTTCAGGCAAATTCTACCCCAAACCATTCCTTGTCCTACAGCTAGTAGCAGGCACTAGCTGGCCAATCACTCAAGAGAATGAGTGCTGTGCTAAAAACCTTGATGTTTACTAAAACCCAGCTTTAGGGTAGAGGACCCTAAATATTCAGAGAATCTGCCTAAAATACCTTGCTTACTCTCTTAGCACTCTGAAAAAAGCAGCAGACATGGATTTATCCCAGTCACAAGAAAGACTCGGGGAAAGCCAAATGAGGAATTGGAGTGGGATAACTAGAATTTGTGACTGTACAAAGCCTGAAAAAGGAGGGACCGAATATGAGGTGGCTACAGTATTATGTATGTGGGTATAAATATATACATACATATGTAATACTTATATATCATATATATCAATTTACCTTCGGGAGACAACATTCAGCATGAATTTCTTCTGTATGAATTTGATTGTCAAGTCATTATTCTTCATTGTCTTAAATGTCATTGCCACTTTCTTATAATACACAAATTAAATATGTATACACAACATATATATACATATGTATGTATAATATACAATATTCCAAAGGGATTTAGAACAAGCATTCAAGCATATTCCCAAACTTATATTCTGTATTCAAAGGTGTACCTAGCAGCAAGGGTAAAAGAGTGAGAAAATAATAGATAGAGGCTAGAACACCAAAGATTTTAAAAGAAAAAAAAATCATTAAAAGACCACAGTGCAAGATAATTCAGTATGGAGGATCTTAAAATCAGAATGATGACCAGTAAATTCTCAAAGAAAAGACAAAGCTTTCAACAATATTACAAAATAGAGAAAAAATTAACCCCTGCTGGATGATGTATAGAATCACGTGGACTCCCAAGACAGTATGGAATATTAAGAAATTCCAAAATATTCAAAAGAGAAATGAAATTTTTTTTAAAAAAGAAATTAGGAATGCATGTAGATTAGGATTTAAAATTTTGAATGCAGAATTTAAGAATTCAATTAGCATACAAGAAAAAGTAAACTCATAAGGAAAAAGTTTCTCCAAAAAAAGTGAAAGAGGGGTTAACACATATGGAACACAAAAACAGATGTACACAAAAATCTGGCAGAGAAATAAAAGTAATAGTATTCAAAGAAAATATCAACTTTGTACAAAACAAAATATTGACCTTGAAGACAGAATACTCAGAAACAACTGAAAGATTATATGTCCCTCTAAGAAATACGGTAAATAAGTTCAATGATAAATAATGGGCAGGAGAAAGACCTTCAGATATAAAGTAAACAATATTTGAATAACTCACGATTATTACACAGACACAAGAAATCGAAGGAAAGACACAAATAGCATATGCCAAAAAGCATAAGAATTCAAGCTGTAGTACCAAATGACATATCATATCAATGAACATATATATCAATGAAAAATATGGATACAAAACAAAAATCGTGCATTTGTGGCATTTCTACAAGGACAATAAAAAATGAAAATGTTAGCATTATTTTTGTAAGCACTCCAAACAACATAAATACAAAGAAAGGTAAATGAGCACAATTAGTGAGGAAAGAATATGCAATGACATAAATTATCCCATGTTCAGACATCATTTTAAAAAAGAAGAGAAAGAGAAAGGCGGGCCTAAGAGATAAAAAAAAGGTACCATCAAGAGTACAGGGAGTACTCTTGTACTGAAAGTACAAAGGGGATAAAAGATATAAGCAAAACCTACATAAATAAGAGAAGTGAAGGAAGTAAAAGATAAGAAATGAGGTTGTGTGGCTACCTTAGAGGTAAACTGATATATTTTGAGCAATGGGATTGTAAAGTGGAAGGACATATAAAGTAACTGAGAAGGGAGACAGAGAGATGCATCCCTATTAAGTCCATGGGTGAAAAGCAAGAAGGCAGTAATTCCTATAGACTCTCAGAAAGAAGAAAAGAATAAGAACATAAGACATAGGAGAAGGAAGAGATTAAGCCTGGAATAATTAAAGTAGTGGAGTTCAATCTAATGGGAAAAGGTCATCCCTCACATGAGGGAAGAAGTGTGTGTCTGTGGCGAGAAATGAGAACTTCACATGTTTCATCTGTAAATGCTAGGTCACCTTCGCTGAAAGAATGTGGAGCCTTCATAGATTATCCAGGAGAAGAGATCTGTTAGCTCTTAGGATCAGTTACCTACCAGAAGAGCAGTGCAGTGGGATGGCAATGGGGATGGAGAATAGACATGCATAGGTGCAGCCATTGGGGAAAATCAAGACCAGTCATAGAACAAAGAACATAACTGGGACACACAATATAAAACACAGGAGTATTTCTACCACATAGTATTCTTTCTCTCCAACACCAAACTGGTGTAGGCCCTTATCATCTCATGCCTGGACTGTTGCAGTAACCTGCTATTAGTTGTTCATTTTAGTCAAAGAAATTTCATTCAAAGATTTTTTTTTCCTATTTGTTTACTCCCCTTCTTCTTTGAGATGCATTAATTTTTTTATTTTTTTTATTTGTTTGTTTGTCTGTTTGCTTACTCATTTATTTATTTGTTTGTTTGTTTATTTATTAAGATATTTATTTATTTATGTAGTGAGGCAAATGGGGTGAAAAGACTTTCCCAGAGTCACACAGCTAGGAAGTATTATGTGTCTGAGGCTGGCTTTGAACTCAGGTCCTCCTAACTCCAGGGCCAGTGCTCTATCCACTGTGCCGCCTAGCTGTCCCCCAATAATTTTATTTTTGAAAAGTTTTTCATTTCCATATAATCAAAATAATTTTTTAAAATTATTTCTGCTTCGGTAAGAATTCCTCTCCTACTCTTAGTTGTGAAACATATATGATCTGGTTCTTTTTGAATTGTTTTATTTTATGATCACTAATTTCTTTCTTCTATTTTGAATTTATCTTGGAATATGGTATAAGATGTTGGGATAAGCCTAATTTCTGCCAGCTTGCTTTCCAGTTGCCCCTATTAAAAACAGTTCCTATTAAAAACAGAGTTCATTTCTAAGTGATATATGTTTTAAAATTTATCAAACACTAGGTCATGGAGTTTCATTATTTCTGATTATAACTTGTCTAGTCTGTTCCATTAAATTGTTTTGTTTTGGTTTTTTACCATTTTCAAATAATACAAAAGCTTTTGATGCCAACTGCTGTATGACATACTTTGTGTCCTGAAAGTGATATTTCTCCTACATTCCTATTATTTTCATTATTTCCTGTACTATTCTAGATCTTTTTAAAAATGATTTTTGTTATTGTTTTATTTATATAAAATGTCCCTTTTGTAATTTAATTGGTATAACGTTAAAATTATATCTTAACTTTGGAAGTATTGTCTTCTTTGTTATAATGCTATGACCCGGCCATTAATGCTGCGTGTTTATCTAGCTATTTAAGGTGTTCTTTCTTTCTTTCAGGAGAATTTTGTAACTAAACCTATACAAGTATTAAATGTCTTTTAGTATGTTGACTCCCAAGTATTTGGGGCATTCTGTCATTATTTTGAATGAGATATTTCTTTCCTTGGTTGCCTTTTTGATTTTGTTATTGTTATAAAGAAATTATATTGATTTTCTGGATTTATATTTTTAAAAGAAAAGAAAAGATTCTGTGAGTACTGCCAAAATAATTATTTTTAACCATCCACTGGACAGCAATATTAAAGAAATCATAAAAATATTACATTTAGTTTAAGCCAGTGTCATGGCGTACATCCTCCATGGAATCCAAATAGAAAGAGCAATTCCCTATGGATAGCAAGGTTCTCCTCCATATATTCCAATTTGCAAATGATGTATTGATTAAACCATACCCTGGAATACTTATATGGCTTGCTCACTGAGGTCCACGATCTTTAAAAGATTGGCCTAGTTGTGTGTACTGGAAAAAAGAAATAAAATGAAAAACTCTGTGTTGCCCAGAGTATGACATGTAGTTGGATGGTCAGTATATTAAGTTACTCCATAAATATATTTATCTTGGACAGGAGTTTCAGATAGACAATGAGCAGAGCCCAGAATTGAAGAGAAAGAGATCAGGCCGCATTCTATTTGGAAAATTATACAGCACTTTCAATGACCTTAAATTGTGCACTACAAAAAAAAAAAATCTCATCTTTTTAAAAAGTTTATTTTTTAATTCTAAATTAGCTAAAATTCCCCCAATAACATTCTCATATCCAAAGTACAACAGAAAGTGTATATGTAAAACCATGAATCTCTATTAAATATAGTTTTCTTTTTAAAGGTATATAACAGATTGAACATGATATTTTCCAGCCTGTCTTCCTTGTTTGTATTTCCCCTGAATTTTTTTTCTTTTCCCTTCTGTACATTTTTTAAAAAGGCATCAATGACCCCCTATTGTTTCTTTTTATTTTTTGGGGGGCAGCATTATTGCTCTCTCCTTCCCCTATACCCAATTCCCCTCCTGAAAGAAAAATGGGGAAGAAAACCCACAAGCCCGTGTAACAAAATAATTAGAGTCAAACTAACAAATCCACACGTTTTCAATGACCAAAAATGTATGTCTCATTCTGTATCTTGGATCCACCAAACCCTCTGTTAGGAGGTAGGTGACATGTTTTATCTAGACCCTCTGGACTCATAGTTAATCATTGTGCTTACCAGGGTTCTCAAATCTTAAAAGCTATTTTTCTTTACAATGTTGTTTTTACTGAATGAATCATTCTAGTTCTGATCATTTCATCCTGTATAAGTCCATATAATCTTCCCAGGCTTCTCTGAACCTATATCTTTTGTTATTTCTTACAGTGTAATAATATCCCATTACATTCATATAGCACAATTTGTTCAGCCATTGCCTAGTTGATAGTTATACCCTTTGTTTCCAAGCCTTTGCTATAACAAAAAAAGAGCTACTATAAAAATGTTTTATATGCATACTTTTTATATAATCTTTTATATACTTTTTTCCCTTTCTTTGACTTCTTTCAGGTATAGGTCTAAGAATGGTGTGATTGAGTTAAAGGCTATATTTAGTGACATTTTAGGTATCAAGACAAATTGCTTTCCAGAATGAGTAGGCCCATTCTTACATTTACTGAGTGTACCAATGTGCCTTTCTTCTTGAAATACCTACAATAATTATCATTTTTATTTTTGTCATCCTTGTCAATTTGATGAATGTAATGAAGAACCTAAATTGTTTGAATTTGCATTTTCAATTGATGATTTGGATCAATCTTTCATATGGCTGTTGATGGTTCTTTAAATGTTTGATAGAATTCACTTGCGGATCCATCTGGTTGTTTAAAGGGAAATTTGGGAGAGTTCAGGTGAGGAACTGCATCTACTCTGCCATATTGCCTCCATCCACCTCCAATTTGTTTATGACATGAGGCTTTTTGTTTTTGTTTTTGGTTTGGTTTGGTTTTTGCTTTTTTTGGTGAGGCAATCGGGGTTAAGTGACTTGCCCAGGATCACACAGCTAGTAAGTGTCAAGTGTCCGAAGCCAGATTTGAACTCAGGTCCTCCTGACTCCAGGGACATGAGGTTTTTATATCCATTTGGTACTTATTATGTTACATGGTGTGAGATCTTGTTCTAAACTCAATTTCTGCCAGGTTGCTTTTCAATTTTTCCAGTAAACTGCCAGTCTATTTTTTATCAAACAGCGAGTTCTTATCAACATTCTGCCCTGTTGAAAACAATACCATCCTTGGAGTCCCTTAGACTCACAATCTAAATATCATCCCATCTCCACCTATTGGCTTCTCTGGATTCCTTCAAGACCCAACTAAAATCCCATCTTCTTCAGGAAATCTATCCTAACCCCTCTCAATTCTAGTGCCTTCCCTTTGTTAATTATTTCTTTTTATCTCTGTATAACTTGTTTGTATATATTTGTTTGCATGTTGTCTCTCCGGTTAGATTGTAACTATCTTTTGCCTCTTTATCCCCAGCATTTATCACAATGCCTGGAACGTAGTAAGTGCTTAATAAATGCTTATTGACTGACTGACTGAATGAATGAATGAATGAACAAAGTTGCCAAAGCATTGCTTAAATTGTTAACTATATCTGGATTCCAGCAATGAACAGCCAGAGACAGCCTTCCCTATTTAGTAAAAAACAAGGGCCTCACCCCAGCTTTTACCCTACCTGGGACAAAATTTCACATTTTAACAAAATCCTAAACCTGGATCCCCTCAACTGTTTGATATTTTACCAGAGCTGTCTTCTCTCAACTCCATCTATTTCATTCTCACCCCAAATATATTCATCTGTGATCCTCAACAGGCTCATTAAATGTCACTTCTGTAAACAACAAGAACAATAACATTTAGTACTTTAAGATTTACAAAACATTTTACGTGTATTATTTCATTTATTCCCCACCACAGTCCTGTGAAGTAGGATTATTATCATATCTACTTTGCAGGGGAGGAAATAAAGGCTAAGAAATTAAAATAACTTGCCCAGCTTTATATAACTCATAATTTTGAGGAGAAAAGTTCAAATGTAGATCATCCAGCCTTCATGTCTGTTGCTCTATCCACTATACCACCTAGGTGAGAGCCAATTGATACCCAATGACCAATAGGAGAGACTGTATCTCCAAAGCAATGCTTTTATTTCCCATTCAGACTTGTGTAGTCATCTTGATTTCCCTATTATTTTTTGGCTAGCTGATCTTCAGAGCTTGGTCAACACATATATGTCCTTCTGATGAGGTCTTAATACAGCATAGTCTCAATGTTCCTGTGCACTGGAAAATTAGCTCTACTATAATGCTTGCAACCTGAACTATCATAAAATAAATACAGATATAGCATAGGGAACCCCATTAAAATATCTTTCTTATTTAAAAAATAGTGTTAACATACATGATTTGTTATCTACTCCCTTGTTGATTAATGAACTCTAGGTTGTAACCTAACTCTTGTTCTGGGTTCTGCTGATCTTTGAAAGTCTCCATGAGAGAATTAAGAGACTATGGTATATTTTAATCTACTTTGGAATTAAATAATGTACCGGAATTAAATAATGTACCTATGTTCCTTGGTGACAAGGTTAATTAGCTATAGAAGCAAAACCAGGTTAAGGGCACACAAAAACCTGATATACGAGGGATATGACATCTTTATTTTTTCCAAAATGAGATGACTGGGAGAGAGAAATGGTCATTACAAAGGAAGCCATAATAAGAATAATGGATAAAGGGAAAGACCATCAAGAAGAGGTAGAAAATAAAATCCAGCTAGAGTTGGATAAATATCCAAGTTTTGTTGCTTATTACTATAACTTAACACTTCTAAATATTTAGTAAATTCATAGAACCCAGTACTTTTCCTTCCTTGCATATGTAAATTTTGCTGTAAAGCAGGGGTAGAGGTAGATAAACCTGGCATATCTACCATAGGCCATATTTTAGGGTTGATTATAGCCATATTCAGGTGGTTATATTCATTTAGCCTTCAACATACCTCATAATACTGCCTGAGGTATGCTACAATCCCATGAAAGAGATTGTCTGTAGTGCCTTATTACTTAATTATTATCTTAACATATTGAAGCTTCCCTTGAATTAGCAATTCTAGGTACGTGTGTTTATTCTATAGAAAAGTCCTTGAGTGATTTGCAGTGGAGGTAATTTTTCTTGTTAGCTTACTTTAAGAATCAAACGATGATAAATCCAATGTAATTTTAGTTTGCCCAACACTGGCTTCTATTTTATTCTGTTTTGTTTCATTCGAGTGCTGTGCTTTATTTTCTGAATTTCAAACAGGAAAAAGCAAAAGGCTGTCTCCCCTCCGTTTCAGATGCTACTAGTCACCTCTAAGAAAAGTGGGCAAAATGTACATCCTTAATACTACCTATCTGCCAGTACTCTGTTAATTTCTTTTTCTTCTCCCTCCTGCTTTAAAGACATATAAGTGGGTTAATTGAAAGTTGGACTGAAAGTAATTCAAGATTAGCAGTAAATCTGAAAAAAAAAAGATGTAACACAAAACATGTAGTAATATTATAAATTCTCCTTAGAACAAATGCCTTGTGGTTCCAAAAGTGACAAGGGTTAATTAGACTTGGAGCCAGGAGAAACCTGGAGTTGAATCCTACTTCCTTCTGACATTTAGTAGGTGTGTGACTGCTAACAAGTCATTAACATCTCAGCCTCAGTCTTCTCATCTGTAACATAGGGATCAAATAGCATGTGTATGATAAGATTGCTGTGGATAGCAAGTGTGCTAATGCTTGTGAAGCACTTTGCAAACTATACAGCACTATATGAATGTTGGATATTTTTATTCATAATAATAATTTACGATCTGATTTTCAGCTGCTCATTCTGCCTATACCTACAAAGGGTTGTTAATATAGTCAGAAGTAGGGTGGAGTAAACTGAATTCAGTTCCAAGTTAGTTTACTAATTTTCTGCTCTGAATTTTTCACAAGTGTAAATCCTGTTTTCTCATTATTTTGGTCACACCCCTAAACACTGTGCAACCCTCTTTAAAATGTAACACATGGAGGTACAAAAATGAAGGAGTAAACATTGCTGTGATTTGGGCCACACACAAACACTGTCACAGAGCAGTACAGCCTGCAAGATGCTGGGGGAGCTTCAGCAGCTTCTCCTTGCATTCATCGAAGGTGTAAGTCTATCTCTCTAGTAAAAATTCCAAGGGCAAGAAGAAAATAATGAGCATATTGTTTCAACAAGAATGAGAATTACATAGAAATTAATATATTACTCATACACACACATACGCGCGCACACACATACACACAGGCACACACATACACACAAATTGTCCCAGTCACCTATGGGCCATAAGAAAAAAAAAACCATAAAAAGAGTTCTTATGTAATGTTGCCAGGTGAGGGAATTTAACTTCTATTAACAGTCTAACCGAACTTCCTGAAATATTTCACGATGCAGCACCTACTCAAAAGAGCTTGCCAGGATTTTCTCTCCATGGATTTCTCTTGTACATTTAAAATATTGTAGATGAGAAAATGTTCAGGATCATTTATTTTTATAAAATTTTCATCATTTTTTACACTTCTTTTTCTCCAAGGGTTTTACTTTAATAAGTAAGGGGATGAGAAGACCATAATTTGGCCTGAGTCAGTTCAGTACAACAGCTCAGCATGTATTACCTAAAGACAAGAATTTTCTTTTTCAATTCTACAAGCAGCTGTACTTTTTGTTCACTTAGAACCTTCTGGATTAGGGGAGCTCCTGGAGGCTTCAGGCTAGAGATGCCGTCTAGAGGCATCATGGCAGAAAAGAAGGAAGGATGAATTTGGAGTTAAGTACCTGGGAATGAAGCAACCTGGCTATATAACTAAATACAGACCTCGGGCAAAGCCCTTAACTTCTTTGTACCTGTTCCTTCAACTGTGAACGCAATGGGTTGGACTAAATTGTCTCAAAGGTCCCTTCTGAGTTTAATAACAATGATAATAATAATAACTCACATGTAAACAGCACTTTGAGGTTTTCAAAGAACTTCTCACCACAAAATATTACCCTTCAAGGTTTTTAGAATTCCAACATTTTATTATTGAAATTAAAAGAAAATGTTCATCAGAAAATGTTCTTTTAATTCTGATAAAGGATGCAAAAAGTGACCAGCATTTTTGGGAGTCTAATATCTGCTCCAGCCTCTTCTTTCCACCCCCCTCAATCAAAATCACACAGGCACATCGTGGGTAACTGAACAGAGCCATGTACATTAGAAATTCCTGCTAGGTAGAACCAATTCTGCCTTTTCAACTATTTTCAACATCTTTTGTGGTGCAATCAAACAAGCAGTGATCTGACTGGGTTGTTAATATAGCCCATATCACCAGATTGATCATTCTTTCAGGTTGTCCACCTGTTAACCCTCCCTCTTCCCATGTGAGCAGCCTCTCTCCTTTTGTGAGCTACTGCAGCTATGTGAACCACCTACTCTCTTTCACGCATTTATTTCTCTGATGACCTTCTTTCCTCCTATTCTTCTCGGAAGTCTGGTCAATTCAATTCCATTCAATTCAGGTCTGGTGTGGTGAGGTTAATTCAAACCTAGGCAAGTTGTAGGATTACTGAATTTGCAAGTTGGAAGGGACCTAAGTGACGATCTAGTCTAACCCATACAAGGAAGAAATCCCCACTGTAAGGTCTTCCAGCGGAGCATGGACATTTACTGTCGAGTATGTTATAGCAGAGATTCCTTTCTGGCATGAGAGTCACTGAATTCTCTTCCAAGTCTCAAATTCCATGATTCAGTGAAGTCTAATCCTTCCTCCACTTGACAGTCCTTCAGATATCTGAACGGAACTATCATTCCCATCCCCGAAACTGAGTGTTCTCCTCTCTATGTCAAACATATTCAGTTTCTTTGACCAAGCTTCACCTGACATGATCTCAAGCAACTTCCTTGTCCCGACTGCCCTCCCCAAGCCACACTTCAGTTTCTGAATGCCCTTTGTAAGCCATCAGACCTGGAATGGAACACAACACTCCAGCTGCAGTCTGATGAAGACAGTATAGTGAGATTATCTTCTCTTTATTCCTCAAATCTATGCCTCACTTAAAGGAGCAAAGATCACGTTTGCTTTTCATACTACTAACTCACAATGAACTTGAAGTCCCCTAAAACTCCTGGGTCTTTTTTTTTTTTAAACAACTGCTTCTTAACCAGCTGTCCCCTAACTTATTCTTATAAAGTTGATTATTTTCAGCTAAAATAACACAGCATCCTTTCTGAATTTCATTTTATTAGATTCAGTCCAATGCACTAACCTGTTAAGATCCTTTAAGATCTTAATACTCTCATCAATTAATCAACAAGTATTTATTAAGTACCTATTATGTGCCAGGCACTGGGAATATAAATAGAATGGATGAAACTATCCCTACTCATAATAAGTTTACATTCAAATGAGGGAGACAAGAAGAATGTATATAATGGATAAATATAAAAGGATTAAATACAAATTAGTTTAAAAGGAGGCAGTTTGGGAGGAAGGGCACTATTAGTTAAGTTGGGGGAACAGGAAAGACTTCATGAAAAAGCTGGTACTTCACATATTTCTTGAAAGAAGAGAGATATTCTATGAGACAGACAAGGAGGAAATACATACCAGGCATGGGACATTAGGGGAAAAAAAAAACAGAGATGAGAGATATATGATATATGAGGAAGAGAGAGTAGTTTGGGGGAATGCCATCTGCAAATTCAATAAACAAGTCATTTTTGTCTTTATCCAAGTCATTGACAAAAATGCTAAACAACATAGGGTCATGTTCAGACCCCTAAGTATCTTTACTAGAAGACACCTGACACATTGACATTAAACTATTAAGAATTATCTTCGATTCTGGGCAATCCAACTAGCTCTGAACCTAACCAATCACATTTAATTCAACAAACATTCATTAAGCAGCACTATTTGCTGTTAAGGCACTTGCTGTTAAGGCAGATAGAGTCCTATTCTCAAAGAGTTTGCATTTTAATGGGGACAAAGGGAAGTACTCGTTAAAAGATAATTGCTACACAAAGAAAATGTGATAAGTGCAGAGGACAAACAACTTAAAATCTGACTGGACAGACATCATTTTCAGCTTTGGGGATGGCATTGTAATGTGTTTTTCAGGATCAGTTTAATGGAGGCATCATTGGAGTTTGACTTTAAACAAAGGGAAGACTTTAAGAGTAGAGATGAAAGGATAGGAAAATAGGGGAAGGCACAGATGGAAATCTATTCCAGGCATCAGGAGCAGCCTGAGCAAAGAAGTGGAAAGGACAAGTATGTGGGATTGAAAAACCTCAGATCATAGAGTTAGAACAGTGGATGACATCTTTTCAGAGAAGGGGGAGAGAAGAGGAAGAAGATGAAGAGGAAGAAGAGGAGGAGGAAGAAGAGGAAGAGGAAGAGGAAGAAGAAGTAGAAAAAAACAAAGAAGACAAAGAGGAAGAAGAAAAAGAGAAAGAGGAAGAGAAAGAAGAGGAAAAAGAAGAGAAAGAGGAAGAAGAAGAAGGTCCAAGTAATAATTTAGACATAGCTTTAACATTCAGATGCAAGATGATATACTGAGGCCTTATTCTAATGTTGTCCAAGAAGTCTATGTTGTGGTGAGACTCCCTTAGAGCTACTTATAAATGCTACTCTATAAGTATGTCACTAGACAAATCTCTAATGACATCCAAGAAAGGCTTTCCTTACACAAAATTTCTAATGATGAGATAGCAATGAGGATGCCCTAGTATCTGATTGTATTTGCATATAGTGCCATACCAGAAATATGTCTTTTGATCTAGACCCAATCTAACTCTGGGAATTAGGAAGCCATAGCTTTACAGTTATTCAAAGTAGCCAGTTACAGAGCAAGAGAAGAAGACAACACCAGGTATCAAATATATAAATGGATATGTGACCTCATCAACCATCCTCTTCTACACATAACCCCAATCTTCTGCCACTTTTTCCTTGATTATAGAATCAAAGTATCTAGTAGGTAAGTGGCACAGTAGATAGACTATCAGGCCTGGAGTCAGGAAGATTTATCTTCCTGAGTTCAAATCTATCCTCAGATACTTATTAGTTGTGACCCTGGGAAAGTCACTTAACACTGTTTGCCTCAGTTTTCTCATTTGTAAAATAAGCTGGAGAAGGAAATGACAAACCACTCTAGTATCTTTGCCAGGAAAACCCCAAATAGGGTCACAAAGAGTCAGATAAAACTGAAAACAACTAAACCACAACAAAAGCCCTAAAAGAGACCTTAAAAAGTCATTAAAAAGAGTCATTCCATCATTTTACAGGTGAAGAAAATGAGCCCCAGAAAAGTGATATGGATTTCTCACAACCATACAAGTACAAAGAAGCAGAGTTGGAATTCAAATCTGTCTTCTCACTTTAAATCCAGTATACTTTCTACTACTCTTCTGTTCTGCTACCCTACCCCTCTACCATGACTCATGTTAATCAAATTTCACCTATGTGCATGGCAGCATGGAGAGTAGATACAGAACCAGTTTCAAGGCCAAGAAGACCTGAGTTCAAGTACTACCTCTGCCACATAATGACTGCGTTGCAAGTCATTAAGCACTCTAAAAACTTTCCACAACTAAAAGTTGCAGAGACATGCTGACTGACCTTCATAGGTAGAGGAAGTCTCCTAACTGGGAGATCCTTACACCAATGAAAGAAAAGGTCTAGGCTCCATCCTTCTCCTTTCCTTCAGATATGTAAAAATGTGGAGGAGAGAGTCTGTGCAGTATAATTATCATCAGGTCCTACACCCACAAAAGAGATGATTCCACTTAAGTAAAAATGTGTGTTATGTATGCACATGATGAAACTTGTGATTTTACAACACAACACTGTTGAGAAGCACAAGGTAATCACTAAACTATTGAAATTTTTCAGGGACTGATTTATTCATTGGTATGAGGGAAAGAGACTGGTTTGATTGATCACCTTCTGTCTCAGATTATTTTGAAATAATCAATGAAAAGACCAACAAAGGAATTGCCATGGCACTTTGTTGGAAAACCTAATTCTGGCTGTCGCTCCTGGGAATGGCCTTGTTCACCCACCTAGGTTTAACCTTTTATGGAGAATAAGAGCCTAAAGCACAATGGTCTAATGAATAGTGTGCTGGCCTTGGAATTGTGAAGAACTGGGTTCAGATTCTGCCTTTGTCAGCTGTATCTGTGCAACCATAGGTGTGCTGCTTAAACTCTGAGTGCTCCGCGCAACTTTGTAAGACTCCACTTTAGTGAAAGGTGTTTGGTTGTTGTTATTTGTCCTTCCTTCTTGAAAAGGACCATGACATCAGGGAGGTGATGCCATGACATGCAAGTGAATTGGATTTAAGGGAGGGAGGACTGTGCAAAGTCACCAGCCTCACTTTTTCCTCCTGAGCCATCTGGGACCAGTGGCCAAATATAGATCAGGATGACTGGAGATGGTCCTCAAAGGGGGTGTTTGGTCTGCACTGGTGGAGCAGGTCTTCACACCAAGGGGTTCTCTAAACCAACGAAAACAGTGCTGGACCCAAAACAAACAAACAAGTCAGAATACAAAGTATTGTATCAAGAAAGAGCTGTTTCAAACAATATTAGGGGAAAAGGTAGGAACAACTCAGGAAAGTATGAGCTGCATGAATTATCTTTGCCCTGGATCTTCCAACTCCTTTCAGACTGAATCTCCTTACTGACCTAGGTGTTCTAGCATATTCACCACTCCCTGCACTCTTGTAACTGCCAATGTTGGTCTGCACTTAATATTTGTTCTCTATGTTTCATGATAGGCCCAATAAATAATCAAAACCAAGTGAAAAAAAAGTTGCCTTGAAGCCAATGGCCTAGTGACCTTGGATATACTTTCTTTGGGCGGGGGCTCTGATACCAGGTATGACTTTTATGAATGGTAATAAATACGTAAAATAGAGTTTCACAACCCCATAACAAAACCTAATGGAGTGAGAGTTAACTACTGCATTCCTATCATTTCCCATATAGCAGCGTCAGAAGGACATTTTCCTTTGAAAACAGACAAGCCATTAGCTGCTGGAACAACTTTCTCTCTTCTCAATTTTACATCAAAGTTTTGATTTTTTTCTGCAGCATTTCAGCTATAATTTTGATGATCATTATCATGCAAAAGACTAGTAAAGTGGTGTTAACTAAATTTGTAAAGTACGCCTGATGATCATTTGAAGTTATTGTCATTTGAAGGAGGAGGACAAGGTGGCTTTGTTTGGAAGCAAAATAAACTGTCTCCAGCTCCTACCTGAGATGATGTAGATATTTCATTTGCCCAGACTGTACTGTCAAACATATGGCATATGCTAAGAAACAAGTCCAGTTTAACACATAACATTAAAAGTAAAACTCTCTTTTCATTTCACAAACTATGAGGTGAATTCAAATTCCAACATAAATTATTTTAAGAAAATAAGAAAAATATTTTTCAAGATAATATTGAGGGTTTTTGTCTCATTAGTATGTTTTGATTTTGAAAGAAGAATTTGATTAATCTTGAGTTTTTATAACCGATAATATAGCAGTTGACTTTTGGTAGTATAAATTATTTCTTGGTATAGGGAAGTCAAGAGTGAGAAAATCACTTTACCAATTTGGACTGGTGCTTTGTCTGTAACTTATGTGTAGTCTTAGAGGTTTGCCTACAGCACTGAGAGGTTAAGTGATTTGCCCTGGGTGACAACCATACAACCAGTATGGGTCAGAAACCTTACTTAAACTTAGGCCCTCCTGGCTTTGAGGCTAGGTACAAAACTAAATTATATTAGTTCACATCAATGATATTTAACTTTTGAATATGATATATGTCCTTTTCTGCCATTTTTAAATGGGTCAAAGTTTAGCGAGTTTGTGGCATTTCTATTGTATAGAAGTCAGAATTTTACTTGCGTTTCTTTCAATCAGAAATTAAATTATTAAATTGCATGCAAGGTGCTTTTCTTCATTAAAGCATCCTTTTTTAGCTCACTCTCTCCCTTAAGAGAAAACAGGTTTTTATGACCACCCTTTGTTTGACCGATACTGTAACATAATATATACAAGCCCATCAATCTACAGTGCCAGTTTTACTCTGCTCTAAATATCATTCCCATTCATACTGCAATCCAATTGAAAGATTCTTTCAAAAGATCAGTCTAAATAAATAACAAGTTAGCTTTCAGGCAAACAAACGAATTTGCATTGTTTTATATTCATTATAAATATTTCATTTAATTACTGAGGTACCTTGTTCAGAAATACAAAACAACATTATAAATTAATTAACACTGTCCCCGCTGATTTTACAGAAGTTCCGTAAAATGTGAAAGCCAAAAGTAAAACCAGGCTCCAGAGCATAACTAGAACACACACCACAGTCAGATGTCAAATGCCACTGACGTGGACTGACACAGCTTGATTTTGCTACCACTTCTTCTACTGCCAAGGCCTTGGCTTTAGTCAGGTGCTACCCTATTTATTATTAAAATCAAGGTTGACTCAGCTCTTCTATAAAGATTCAAAAATAAAAATGAAGCAAAAAACCCCCACAATATTATGTTGAAAATTATCAAAGGAGGTAAGTTTTTTTCTTCTTTTCTTTTCTTTTTCAGTAGTACAGTGGTAAAATTGTTTAAAATACAAAGATGTTACATTTTCAAAGCTTTTGAAGGTCAACTATGTAAAATAAATCTACTACCTGAACCCCAAAGTTATAGAATCTAGTATTTTGCCTCAAAATAATTCAAATCATCTCTAATATTATTCAGAAGCAGAGGTAAAGAGAGTTTTTTGCTAGAAATCATTAGGTCATCTATAAGAGATTATGCTTACATTCTGACTACCAAACAACTGGTGATTTATAATGTTTCTCAGCTATGAAATCATGGTTCCATAGGAGATAGAGAGAGTTAGTAATTTCTGAACATAAACCTGAATTAACAAGATGTTCAGATTTTATTACAGGCCAAATTACATATTAATTTGTGGCCAATAAATTAGAATGGAATTTCTCCAGAAAAAATGGTATAAGTATCAGATGGATTCCCCAAACTCTTCATGCTTGTACCCATGTAAATAAAAAAAAAAATTTACATGTATCACCCCACAGAGATTAAAGAGTCTTTCGATTTTAATGTCATTAATTATTTCTAATACTGTTGTGAAGTATTTGGAGATTATCATTATTAAATTCATTTCCTAATTCTTCACTGAGAGCTGTGTTGGAACCAATGGTTTCTCTCTCTTAAGTTGAACTAACAATAGCCTAAAGGAATTAGTGCTCAAAGGAAAAAGTCAAGAAACAACAAAAATATTTTGTTTAACTAAGTGAGAAGCACAGAAAATGGTTTGGTTTAAATCATACTCTATTCCATAAACAGTGAATCTCAGTCTGATTCCAACAGACTCAAACAGCTGGTTTTCTCTGAGTAGCTGGGGAATCAATATAAATCCCTCTAATGCAAGCATCTTATCTTCAACATGACTGTTTTGGCAATACTGGAGAACGTCTAATAAAAGAAAACCAGTGAAATAAGAATATCACTTAAACATGAGAACAAAGAACACAGAAGTCTATAGCTGTTTGATATGATATATTAATGCACATACAAGGAAAATACTACTATGTGTGATATCCCAGTGAAACTCAAAACCAAGTAAAACCAGAATCATTTTTAGTGGAGGAATGATGAGAGTTGATATAGCACATAGGAACCACGGACCAGATACCAAAGATGTTTGCTACACAATGCTAAGGAATCTTGTTTGAACATGTAAAGTTCAGTCAATCAATATATTGGTTTGACTGTTCAATTTCACTTGTTTTGACCATTTGTTTTTCTGATGGGCTAATGGAATAGAGAGTCTCCTTGTTAATCTGCTGGCAACTCCTGAACCAACCCAACTACAAGTATATAGGGTTAATGGACTGATTGTATTTCGCTGAAATAATTGGTCTATTATGTCAAATAAATGCTGGGACTCATTTTTGAACAGCTGTTTGACCAAATTTACCAAAGCTAGCTCATGATCTCTCAGCCAAAATAAATAAAGCATACATAACATTTCATCACAGAGCTAAAATTCCAGATTTTCTCATATGGTACCATACATTACAATGCAAGAGCCCAAATAGTAAAGTCCTTACTGTGTGAAAACCACTATGCTAGGCAATGGAAAGATACAAAGTTTACCTCAAGGTGTCAGATTGAATTGCGGGATTACCTGGTGACTTGGGATCATAAAATATAGCTAGAAGGGAACTGAAAAGACAGTTAGTACAAAGCCCTTCTTTTTACACATGGGAAAATTAGCCCCCAAAAGTGAATTACTCCAGGTCACATAAGTGGTAAGTAACAACAGGAATTTGAAAACAGGCCCTCTGTCACCAAATCTAAGACTCTTCTTTTGTAACATTCTATCTCTATCTTTCTTGTTTCTGGGTTTTTCTCAATATTTTCATTCTATCACTGGCCTTGTCTGTGATGTACCAATATTCCATAGTCATTGTACTAACTTGACCTTTCACTTGACTTGGGGTTGCTAGTCAATTTTCTTCCCTGTTGCTGACCTACTTGTTTACCATGCAAAATCATCCATTAAAACTTTGGTTGTTGTTCAGTCATTTTTCAGTTGTGTCCAGTTCTTCATGACCCCATTGGGGTCAGTATCTTGAAAAGATACTGGAGTGGTCTACCTATTTTTTTCCAGCTCATTTTACAGATGAGGAAACTGAGACAAACAGAGTTAAGTGACAAACAGCTATTAAATGTCTGAGGACAGATTTGAACTCAGAAAGACGAGTCTTCCTGACTCCAAGCCTGGCACTCTATCCACTGTGCCACCTAACTGCCCCCCCTTTAAACTAGGGAGGGGAAAATAAAGTCACATGATTTGATGGTATAAACTAGTTTCAGAGTATTTCCTATGTCTCCAGAAATGTCATCTTAATTAAAATAATTTCCTCAGGGCCCTTGTGATAAAAAAGTGCTCAACTTGCAAACTAAAGCCAACATTTGCAATTATTCTCATAATGAGAATGATCCACAATAATGAGTAGCCAATGGTTTCCATTATAGAAATATGCATCAAACACCTAGTAAGAACAAGGTCCTGTGCTAGATTGTGATAAAGCTTTGAAATAGTCTGAATGAACAAATGAAAAACATCTATTAGGAATTTACTTTGAGACAAGTGCTAGCCTAAATGCTGGGAATACAAATACAAAAGTGACAAAATCTCTACCCTAAAGAGGCTGCCTTTCTAAGGTGGGGCACAGGTAGGGTAAGGGCAAACTAATATTCCTTTACATATAAAGGAACAGTGGCCAGGGAAGGGAGGTACAGTTTGAGAAATCACAAATTACAAAGATGGTTAAACACTGCTGTTGTTCAGTTGTTTCAGTCATGTCCAACTCTTTGTGACCCCATTTGGGGTCTTTTTGTCAAAGATACTGGAGTGGTTTGCTATTTCCTTCTCCAGCTCATTTTACAGAAGAAGAAACTGAAACAAACAGAGTTAAGTGACTTGCCCAGGGTCACACATCTAGTAAGTGTCTGAGGCCAGATTTGAACTAAGGAAGATGAGTCTTCCTGAATCCAGGCCTTGTACCCTATCCATTGTGCCACCTAGCTGCCCAAGTTAAACAAGAAAAGAGCCCATTTACATATTCCTAGAAGCAAAGATAGTGGTGATTTGATCACAGTTTTAAGAAAAAGAAATAGAAAGTAGAGGGTAGAACAGGGTGAAGAGTCATGACAGAAAATAGCCAGAGGAACGATGACAGCATATGGTCCCAGTCACAGCAACATCCAGAGTGGTGGGGAAATTATGGAATCTTTTAACTAATATAGCCTCTCAGAGCCTTCTGCAACTCTCTAAGACCATTAATTTCAGAGCAGATATCAATGTGTAGCAATAGAGGAATTTCCCACACTAGGAATTCCCTACACTAATGAAATCACAGGTCTGGATCTTCCCTACCCCATTCCCCCCCCCAAAAAAAAGAAAGAAATATTAGCTATATTGTGGGTACCTTATACTTATTACTTTCTGTTATCTAAAAGTAAATTCATTATCTGGTCCTCAAAATTAGCCTTTCTTCCTGACTTTTGTTGCTATCGATGATACCACCATCCTCTTAGCTACTCAAGCTCAAAATCTTAATCACTTTAACCTCCTTTTTCTTTCTCATCCTCCCATATATCAAGCCATTCAGCAAATCATGTGGATTCTTCTTTTTTAAAAATTTATTGCATTCATTCTTTCTTTTTCATTCTCACTTCCAGACCACTTTAAGTTTAACCTTTAATATCTCATGTATAGACAACTGCAACCATCTCCTAAGGATTCTCCATAATTCTAGCTCTTTTCGCCTTCAATAGGTCCTAAATATATATGCCAGATGAATCTTCCCAAAGCATCCCTGTTGTGCTCAATACTCTTCAACATTTCACCATTGACAATAGAATGTCTACCATCTGAGTCCTGAAATTCTTATTCCTATCTATCTTTTCCTCTTGGTTCCCACCCTCCCTCTTCCCATGCCCTGCTTGCCTTCCCCCATACATACCTCATACTTAACTCCCCTCTGCCTTTTTCTCGCCATTTCCTTGGTTCCTCTAGCATACCTCTTTGTTAAAATTCTGACTATCCTTCAAGACTTAGCTAGTGTTATTTCTTGTGAAGCACATCCTGTTCACCACAGTAAGAAGTGCACTCTGTCCCTTAAGAAGTCCCACCTGCTCAAGGAGTGCGTGTCAACATAATCCCCAATGCACTTTGGCAATCAATGGACTTATATATTTCCAACAATTATTTTTTTAATTGTTTCCCTTATGAGAATGTGAATTCCTCAAGAACAATAACTATCTTTTATCAGTCAAGTAATAAATATTTGAGAGCCTACTGTATGCCCATGATATGCCTCAAGTACATAATAAAAAAGGTTATGTCCCCTTTTGGCTGACTGTTTTTAATGATCCATTCTGCCCCAGGTTCTCATAGGCCAGCTTAGGCCTTGTTTTTCCCTATTTCAGGTCTTAACTCTGCTTCTTAGCTTCCTCCATACCATACCACAATGTGCCTAAAACTGCTACTCCAACTTTCCAGGTCCTCTTCATGTATTTTCTTCTCTTGTTAGAACATAAGCTCCTTGAGGGAAGGAACTGTCTTAAGTGCTTGTATTTGTATCCCTAGCACTTAGCATTGTGCCTAGTATATGGTAAAAGCTTAATAAATGTCCTTCATGTTTCATCTATCTATCTGTCCATGTTCCCCATTGAGTGGTCTGGGGTGACTGTATAACATAATTAAATTTAAAATTTGTGGCATGATTACAGTTGTGAAAGTAGTAGCATGTGTAAGTGCATGAAGTAATCTAGCAATCATAGAGGTCTTCCTATGAGTAGACTTCACAATATGAGAGAAACCATTCTCCTTCATCAAAAAGGCAGAAATGTTTCCTAAGCATCTCTCTTATTCTTAAACTGTTTCACAATGGGTTGGTGTCTTCCACTATTCCAATGCCTCTTCATTGTTTAGAGGTGGTTCTGAGTTTTCAAGCATCATGCCAATACTCGAAGTTAAATTCTGGAAGATTCAGTCTTGGAAAAGTACTGGCCTGGTGGTAAACTTTGTCTATCACCTGAGGATCAATCTAAGTAAGTGTGAAAAAAAAGATGTGTGACCATGTGATGATCACTTTTAGCCATAGAACTCATAAAGATGGTCCCCTGACACTATAAATTTAAAAATGGTCAGTCAAAAAACATTGAATAAGTATGTTCCAGGATCTGTAATAAGTGCTGGGGATACAAAGAAGGGCAAAAGGCAGTCCTTCCCCTTCAGGAACTTACATTCTAATGAGGAAAGAAAATATACAAAAGGAAGCTGAGAAGGGAAGAGCGCTGAGGGGGAGAGAAGAGGTACCCAGTGCGAGGACATGACAGAGATGCCAATGGATTAAGAAATGGCTGGATTGAGTGTCTTCCTTAAATAAAGGTTCTGGTATGAGCTCTCTACCCCCCAATCAGAGGGAGGGGCCCCGAGGGCAGAGGATACTGATGAGATATGAGTTCTAGCACTAACGTGATCTTCCAGGATGAAGATAGGCATGATGGAGAAGTCAGAGGAGCATCCTTAAGTGGGAAATGATGAGAATTCTCACACTAATTATATGTCTTAAGATACTGAAGTATAAAGCTGAACTAGTTCCAAAGTCTATGGAAAATAGTAAGTAATCTGAGCTCTCAGGATATTGATAGAATTATTTTTGACAAGGTTTGTTTTATCCTCCCCAATAAAAGACTCTTCTAGATAAAAGAATTGACCAATACCACCCTCTAGCCTGTCAGTCAAAAGAAATAATGGTAAGAGTTCTAATAATGTAAGCTGTTTCTATTTAACAAACTTTTCAGAATGTCTACTAGAAGAAAACTATTGGGAAGCAAAAATAGATTCTCCACAGACCATACCCTTAAGGAACTTACAAACTAATGGAAGGGAGAGTAAGTATACAAATAATTATGGTATAAGTAGATGAAATAAACACAAAAGTAAGTTCAGGAAAAGTGCCATGAGAAATTCAAGGAGGAAGAAATTCTCTATTTGAGAGAAAAAAAATGGGGATGGAGGAGAATGGAGAAAACTCAGGGAAGGGTTGAAAGAGAAGATAGAGTCAGAGTTGAGCCCTAAGGGGGGGGGTCTTCAAATGATAGAGATCTGATAGCAATGAGGTGAGCACATTCTAAACACGGAGGAACATGGACTGAGGCAAAAGGATGAATAAGCACAAGACAAAAGCAAGGAAGAGAGAGTAGCCCACTTTAGCAGAAATATAAACTTTGTGGAGGAAATTTGTAGTGTGTAATTAATATCAGATAGCACGGATCCAAATTTTGAAGGGCCTTGCATTTTAGAGTCAGGAATTTGAATTTTACTCAGTAGAAATAGGGAGCATTTGAAGGCTTTTGAGTAGAAAAGTGAAATGATTTTCCTAGTCATGGATTAGGAAGATTACTTGAGCAATTTCAGAAATCTCAAAGGAAATAATAAAACATCTTAACTGAAAGTGACATAGCTTTAAGCCTATTAGTGCAAGACAGTTATGTGATATCTGGGAAAGCACCATCACCACTGAAGTTGAGTAAAGACTGTTACCATAACCTGTGAAAGCAAGAGCTTCTCACTGCTCTCAGGAGTATTGAGCAGGACTAAAGTTTCACAGACTCAACTCAGTAATCTCCTAGAATTGAAATTTGTCCAGAAATGATAAGACATTTCAAAGTATCTGATGCAGTTAGGGTCTCTGTCATGAAAAAGTCAGGTTTGGTCCATCTTTTTAGTAGACAATTGATAACACAATAGCTGAGAGGTAAAATATCATATCTACAATGGTCTAGAGATAATAGTTTTCCTAAACTTTCTTTAGTATAGGACATTTGAGCTCTTTAGTTTTCTGGACTAGAAAAGACTGATTTCTAATAGCCCATCTGCACTGGAGACTTTAAATGCTGCACTGATCTTTTAATTTCTCCCCCTTGATTCCAGTGATAACTCTGCCTACTCCAGATAATTAGTGTGCAGGGCAAACAAATCACCACCCTTCACATGGCAAGATAAATGCATTGCTATCTCCAGGTTTACCAGACCTTGCAGAAAGCATTTCTTCAAGAGGATTGGATGACTCACCATGGAATCTATCCCATGGCAGTTTCACACATTTCAATGCAGGCGAAAGTAAGTTAGCATGTGGACATAACTGAGGTTAACCTAGAATTTGGCTCCCATCCCACAAGAAGCAAAGAAGGGCAGGCAGGCCCCTTTCGCATTTCAAAAATTTGCTACCATGACTGGCTAGATTTCCAAGTATAATGATGATCATTGGCTCTCCAGGCTTCTCCTGACCCACTTCATTAGTTGCATACTGTGCTTAGTCTAAAATTGACGTCATTTGATTGGACTGCTCTATCAATCAATAACAGCATTTTGTAAAATACAGTACTGGCGAAAAAAACAACAACAACAACTACAGGTCAAAGAATGAGAAGTGATTTTCGGCAGTTACTCTGGGTCTGCATGAGGCAGAGAGAGAGAGAGTTATAGCTACAATATCAATGTTATGCGAGAGAAGAGAGACATTTACAGAAAAAGAAAGTGAGCAACTGAAGTATGGAAAGATAGGAAATAAGAAAACTAAACATCTCTGAGGCAGTTTAGGGTGCAATTTAAAATCTGCAGAAGTGGTACAAGATGGCAGAAGGATAAGATAACCACCTTCTAATAAAGGATTTGATTTTTAATGTGGTGAGTAGTGTGGCTCCAAAGAGTGGTGGTTTTTTTTTTAATTGGGTTGCCCACTGGAGGAAGGAAAGAGAAGGAAGAAGCAGGCTATGGATGTTTAAAACCAACTGGAACTATTAAGATCATGCGTGAGGCTGCTGTTCCATGGGCAGAACCAGAGAGTTCCACTGTGGGAAACCTGCAGCACTTTGCTGGCTGCCCCCACTAGCAACTGTCATCGTGGAAATCGGCAGCAAGCTGCCACGGAAGAAGCCTGAGCAAATTAAAAAAGAAACAAGAAAGATCGGGAGTTGGTCTTTTTTTGTGAGTATAAATGTGAAGGACAAAATAAATAGGTTAAGAGCCATGTTCAACTTTTCAGAACTGTGAAATGAAGATCAGGGGGAGAGGGGGCAAGAGAGAGAAAGAGAGGAAGAGCTAGAGAGAAAACGGGAGACTACTAAAGAAATGAGCCCCCCTGTACAGACAGCCTGACGCCAGATGGCTTCTTCTAATAAATATTCAACCTTAACTCAGTTCCCATGTAACTTTGTTGTAAAGCTGCCAGCACACCCACACAGATCTGGGCCAGCAAAATGATTACAGTAGTACAAACAAAATGGTGCAATAGAGGAAACAGACAGACAGGGTCCTGTATACAGAAAGACAGAGCTGTAAAGATGTGAGTTGATGAATCTTTAGATTTAATACTTAGAAACTCAAAATAATGAGTCGGGGGGGGGAACTCCAGGAAAAAGAAACATTTGACTTTTATTTTTCTTTGCTCCAGGTTTTATTGTTGGAAACATGCAGAATATCTTTCTGTGGGGACTGCAAATGGTGTATTATAAATCAAAGATTTTTTTTAACATAACGTTTATGTTCAACTACCTTTACTGAAATAATGACCACACTTAAATTTCCATTGTTGATTGTGTCAACATGGGGCTTCAGTTGAAAGGGAACTTTTGTGCTTTTGACATTTACTACCCTGATTGGAGAAAATAGGTGGCTCACCATATATTTTCTTTTTAAAACATGGAATCAAATCTCTAAGCAGTTTCATGTTTATTTTGTTCAGGAGCTGTTTGGTATTAAAAGTAGATTATGAGACCTAGTTACTCTGTCCCACCCTCCCACTCCCAGGGAAGGAGATGCAGCATGTGAAAGCTCCTTAGAAAAAAAAAGAATATGAAATAATAATGACAGCACCAGACTGAGCATGCCATATTACCAAATTCCAAAACTATTTTAAAAGATTTGTGAATCAATTAAATAACTAACATTAGGCTTGAGAAAAAATGGTGAGAGGGTAAAGAATTGTTTTGTAAACATATACCCTTGAGCACATTAGAATGTGTTATCAGGAACCTGAGTAAGGAAACATGATGCTAAAGGGTCACATAGATTAGAATTTCCAAGGTCTTCTAACGGTACATATGTATTTCTTATAATTAGAAATGGACTAAACCAAATTAGAAAACTGCAGCAGTTTCCAAGCATGGGAGTAATCACCTCCAGTACTTAGGACTAAGATGAGTTTTTAACTATTTTTATTCTCACTGGAATCTCAGGTAGTTCAGTGCCCGAGAAAATTGTCCATAGAAAGGTTCAGCTTAAGTCAAGTTTTCTCTTACTTCAAAATCTAGGGCAGGTCTCATAATCTGTCTATAGGCATGCATAGCATTGTAGACATGGTACAATAAAAGAAAAATAGTAATAAATCAAACAACCTCCCAAAAATATTACATTTATGAAGAGCTAGATCTGTTTTTTAAGTGCATACTGTTGTTTTGACAGTCTGAGAACATGCACAGATTTTACATATTATTACATTGACATCAAAAACTGCATTGATAAGAAAGGACCATCTCTCTAACAAAGGGAGACAGATAAAAATTAGCATTTATCTTCTGGTGATATGAAACTTACTCATGGAGTATTTCCCTCTTCCTGCAGGGATATATCTCAATGAAGTAAAAATTCTACAGTAAGATAAATGCATGCTTCCCAGTTAGGACTGCATTGGAGACCAATTCTCAAAAACATGTGTAGAAATTGTGTACGCGAAATAAAAACAATGCAAACATGTCCACATATAAAATATGCAGTTGTGCATGCAAAAGAGGTAATGGCATGCAATAATGGGAAATTATTTGAACATCTGTTTGCACATTAATCTGCATATTTTTGCACATACAATCACCCATTTGCATCAGCATATTTTGTATATTGCATGCACAAGTTAGACACCTGTTATTATAAACCATGACCACAATGTGCTGGTGTTTCTCTTAAATGGGATTCAGTTTGTATAAAGTTTGTCCTAGTATCCAAAAGGTTACAATTTCACAAGTAGATGGACAGAAAGCATCGATTATTATAGGCAACTCAGCATTAGAAAAACTTCCATGCCTATTGCTTCTGTGGGACTCACTGACTTGTAATGGGACAGTAGACATTAAGGTTCATAAAAGAAGCTTAGAGGAGACAGAAAAGACTACTCTGGCATCTTTCCTCTAGAAAAAAAAAGGCCAGAAGCTTTAGGGACTTCAGTGAAAAGCCTGAAGAGCAGACTTCCAACTCTTCAGGCAGTAGTTTGAGCATTGAGCATTATCAGAAGACCTGGTAGTTAGGCCTCCCCAAGCCACTAACCAACTGTGTGACCTTGGACAAGTAAAAACTTTAGACTTCAGCTTCCTCATCTGAAAAATGAGTTTTGCACTATCTAATTTCTGAGTGCTCTTCATCTCTAAACTTAGACAATTTTAGGCCTTTCAGCCAACTCCTATACACAACCCTAAGCAGCTAGGTAGTACAGCAGATAGGGCACTGGGCTTGGAATCAGGAAGACTCATCTTCCTGAGTTCAAATCCAACCTCAGACACTTACCAGCTGTGTGACCCTAGGTAAGTCACTTAACCCTGTTTGCCTTAGTTCCTCATCTATAAAATCAACTGGAGAAGGAAATGGCAAACCTCTCCAGTATTTTTGCCAAGATAACTCCAAATATGGGTCACAAAGAGTTGGGCACGAATGAAACAAAAGAACAACAAAATATGTATCCCTATGTTAATGCTTTTGTCGATTAATAATTTCTTATCTGTAGAACATGCAGAAATATATAACAACTCCTTAATGCTACTATGAAAAATAGCTCATTAGAGATGATGGTGAACTTCTGTATGGATGGAAAGTTTAATTGAACTTTCTGCTAATACTGACCTCACTTAAAAAAGAGGTTTTTTATAACACTTAAAAACAGTTTAGGACCACATTCTATGACCTGTTTATTTTATTTAAAATTATAACAATGCATATTTAGTTAAAAAAAACTCATAAAGTGATACACACATATAGTTTTACACAACAATCATTTTATTAACAAATACTCATTTTGCTTTTGCTAGTAAAGAAGCTACATAAAGAAAAATGTTCATTTGCTAACATTGGAAAATGTGATCTCAATTATCATTGTATGGAATATCTCCTGGCTAGAATAACCATAGAAACTGTTTAATCTGAGCCTGGCTTCCTCCTGTCACCCAAGACACATCTAAAACCATATTATCCCTTCTTATTTCCATCATCAGTTACTGTGTATTCAAAGAAGAAAAATTGGTTTTTAATACTCATAAAACCAAACATACAATTAGAAACATAATCTGAAGCCCCACCAAGTAAAAAGAAGAGTTGTGGCATAGTAGAGAGCTGGGCTGAGAGTCAGAAAGACTTGAATTTAGGTCTGGTCGCATACACTCACTAGCTGTTTGACCTAGAGCAAGTTATTTTTACCTCTGCATGCTTCAGTCTTCTCACCTTGTGTGTGTGTGTGTATAGTGTTTTTAAAACCTTAAACTATTATGTAGAAACTAGCTATTTTTGTTATTATCAGTGAAATACAGATCAAAATGCATTATGGTGAATTCTGAGGAAACAATGCTGGAAAACAACAACAACAATGAAAGTTGGGAATTCAGTATTTTGGAATTTTAGTTCTGTCTCTGAAATTAACTTATCCTGTGACGTTGGGCAAATCACTTACCTTAGTAGATTTGTCTCTAAAATGGAGAAGTTGAATTAGATGATTTATAATATCTTACAGTTGTAAGAGACCATCTAAATTATTTTTATTATGTTAGAATTCCATTGTAATACATACTCCTTACAGTTAGTGAGCTGGGGCATAGAAATCCATTATAACATACTTAGAACTTCATTGTAATTGAATTTGTTCTAACAGGGTTCAAGTTGGACTACATGGTAAAGTAAAATAATAACGCATTTTGGACTTTCTGTTGTTTGGCATTATTCATAAAGTTATTCCCTGGAAGTCATGTAAATTACATGTAAAAATAACATAAAAACATGATTCCTGTCTACAAGAAGCTTTCATTCTAGTTCTAGAAAAATTTACCTATAAAAGAGACTTTATTCTAATCCGAAGTAGGCAAAAAAAGGAAGATTGAGGATATGGAGGAGAGGGAGAGGTCAGCAAGGGTCAGAGATTAGCAGGGTAGGAACAGGAGATCAAGGGGCTAAGGGAGTCAGGGTACATTTCACTGAAATGAAAGTCCTAGTTAAAAAGAATACAAGACTCAGAGTCAGAATCCAGAGACTTGTATTCCAATTATGCCTTTAATATTATGACTCTATGGATACATGCCACATTCCCACAAAAAGGACATAAGGTCTTTGATTTCCTTTTGACATTTAACTTCCCAGCATCTAACACCATCCTTGGCACATTTTCTGTTTAATAAAATATTTTCTTATTGCCTTGTTAACTAGAAGTCAACTGACTTCCTGACTTTACATCTAGGACTTTTTTTTTTTATTTAACCCAACCACACTATTTCACACTTTCAGTGGTACAGTAGCATACCCACTAAACTCATCTCATTCTTAGGAAGTAATTTAGCACTGGAAGTGTCTGACTAGTGAAATAAAAAGTGAATGATAAAATAGAAGCTGAGATGTACAGAGACAGAGACAAAGAGTAATAAAGAGAGTAACAGAGAGACAGAGAAGATATAGAGAGAAAAACAGAAATAGAGAAACAAAGAGAGAGTGACACAGAGAGAGAGAGAAACACAGAGAGAAAGAGAGAGACAAAGAAAGTGACAGAGAGATAACCACAGAGACAGAGAAAGAGAGAGCCAGACAGAGATAGAGACAGGCAGAGACAGAGACAGAGACAGAGATACAGAGACAGATATGGAGAAGGTTAAATTGTGCAGTGTGTCACATCAGTCAGGAAATCCATTACCTGGCTAAACCACCAATTCCCCAGTTCCTTATTTAACCTTCAGAGCGGCTCGGGCACTCTAATGAACATAAGCTGTGGGAACATGGTCCTCCTACATCTGGACAGCTGATATCACTTCTACACTCAGTGTTTGTCCTTTTTAGTGAACTTCCTGTTTAGAAAGCTCTTCTATTTTGAGAGGCATGTTTACTTTTTCACCTTTTTGTAAGAGAAATTGCATTTTATTAGATGGAATCCAAGTACAACAAAATGAGGAAAACTCAATAAAGAAGCTAAAAAAAATGTTCATCCAATAAATTTACTGTAAAATGCCAAGTTTGTGGCTGTGCCTACAGTCATTCTGAATATAAGACATATAGTAGGAAACAGTATTGGGGCTTTCAGCTATTAGCTTATAAATTGAATAAGATAGATGTGTTCATTCCTATGAAGTAATGTAATTTTTCTCATGGAGGTTTAATATTATACAAATCCATTAGCATATTTACAAATTAATCTTCCCTTAGGAGAAAAGATAAAAGATTTACAGAAGGAAGTGCTTTATTACTTTTAAACCACATTTTTTTAGAAAATAAAGAAAAAGAATGAAGGGAAATTATGTTGAAATATAAATGCCTTTTTATGACTAATGCATAGACACTTATGAAGCTGAAATTTATGAAGGGATGGGCAAACAAAAGTAGTCTATAGAAATAATTTTGAAGCTTTCATAGAAATACATGTGTGTATGTGTACACACCCATATATGTGTATATATGTATACGTATATACAAAACCTATGTATGTGTACATTTCAAAGAGGGTTTTACATGTTTTAGCCCTTCACAGGTTGTTAATGTGATTCTCCTTGTGTCGTGTTTTTTCTTAAAATATTTACATTTTATGCTAATTGTTGACCAAGTCCCCTCTTAAACAAGGAAAAAGTATGTTCATTTTTTCTCTTCCCCAAGCTCACAGTATGGCTTTAATGTGGCACTCGTCGGTTCACAATTCTTTGACATAAAAATAGAAAGGCCTTTTTCTGCGGACCCAAGGCAAAAGAGTGAAAACTGGCCAAAAAAGGAAATCCTCATTCACACACAAATATGTTTAATAATATACATATATATAATATATTATATATATACATAAATGCATAGATAATATAGAAAAGTCAATTGCTTTTTGTCTTTTTTTCATTACTAGCACTGTGAGAGTCCATTTTTCAAGGAAGTGTTAAATAGACTTTCTGCACCAGCAGAAAATACAGAATATTATAGTAGCGATCTTGCTAAATGAGATGCAAACCTTTAATGATTTATTAATAACCACTTTTTGCAATATTTCTAACTACTGAAGAGAAATCAGTGCATTAACTATATTAAGATCTTTTCTTCAGAGAGAAAAAATCTGTTGTAAAGTTGTTAGAAGATCATCATATACAAAAGAGAAATATGTCTTACCTGTCATTTTTAGATCCGCTATTCTGGATTGGCCCTTTATCTTTTTAATATAGTGCAAGATCCCCGTGTCTCAAGATCCTTGCTGAAATTAGTAAAAGAAATATTATTTCAGAAGAATTCTCACATCTTCAAGTTACAGAATCATCAATTTGTAGAATTAGAGGATACCCTCACAAAATTTTATCTCATCCAATATCCTTTTCAATACAGGAATTCTTTCTACATCATTCTTAGCATGTGGTTGTTCAGGTTCTACTTGACTATTTCTAGTGATGCAGGAAAAACTACTTAGCAAGGAAGCTCATTAATTGGGAGGCAGCATGATGTGGTCAAAAGAGTACTGGGCATAGTGTCAGAAAACCTGGGTTGAGTCTTGGCTTTGCTGTCTTCTTTGTGAGTTTGAGCAAGTCATTTAAGCTTTCCTCTATGCAAAACAAGTTAATATCATACATACAGGGATATCATATATACAGTGTGATATGTGCTTTATAAATGCTTGTTGAATTGAATAACTTTCCTACTAAATGACATAACTAATGTCCAGGATCTTGTACCAACATAATGGTGCTTTTGAAAAAAACAAAAAACAAATATGAATTCCATTGTTGGACATCTCTAATTGTTAGCCAAGTTCTTACTTATATTGAGTTAAATCTTTCCCCTCTATTTCAGTCACAGGGCAG
Source organism: Phascolarctos cinereus (assembly GCF_003287225.1). Taxonomy (NCBI): domain Eukaryota; kingdom Metazoa; phylum Chordata; class Mammalia; order Diprotodontia; family Phascolarctidae; genus Phascolarctos; species Phascolarctos cinereus. Next base: position 167,137,740 of record NW_027556098.1, on the reverse strand, counting down.
ACCCTGTGGGGCCAGACACAACAAGAGTAATTTCTTTTCAGTATGCCAATCCTTCATATATTTGAAAATATCTCCCATGACCCTCCTACCCCTTTTGTTCTCCATGCTAAGTTAGGTGGCAAAGTAGCTAGAGTGCTGAACTTGGAATCAAGAAGATCTGAGTTCAAATTCAGCCTCAGATATTTACTAACTCTGTAACTTTAGGCATGTCACTTAACATCTGTCTTCCTCAATTTCCTTATCAGTAAAATGAATCCAATAGTAGCAGCTACCTCTCAGGGCTGTCATGAGGATAAAATCAGATAGTATTTGTAAAGTGCTTTGCAAACATTGAAGAACCACATAAATGAATCTACCAAAACTTTTATGACTACCTATTCTGTCATTCAAAATGATAGCTTTGACTTATCTATAAATATAAATATGCTTGCGACATTTTCATCCTAGCTGTTGCTCATTTTGCTGGGGATCAATACTAAATTCATTAGTCTGTGGATTCTAGAATAGACCATTTTCTCTGACTTTGAAAATCCAAAAAATTTTGTCTTCTGACAATTCTGGTTTTCCGTGTTTCTTTCAATATTCATTTATTCATTCAATAAGCATTTATTTAGGAGAGCTACTATGTGCCCATCACTAAGCATATAAAGACAAAAACAAAACAGTCCTTAGCCTCAAGGATCTTGCATTCTATTAGGATAAAACAAAATATAGATAAATAAAATATAAAATACAGATTAGTAAATATAAAACATAAACAAACCCTGCCCCACTCCCACCAATGTGGGGCTTGGAGGAAAGAGAGGACAGTTGCAATTACAGGATAAGGGTAGACTTCACGCAAGAGTTATCACTTGAGCTGAGTCCTAAAGGATATTAGAGATTCTACCAGCCAGAGGTGAGTAGGAAACACAATCCAAGCACGGAGAACAAATTGTATAAGAACATAGGGATGGGAGATGATAGATCTCATATATGTTGAACAGCAAGACAAGTTCAGCTGAAATACATAGTAACAGAAATGGAAAAATATATAGTAAGTCTAGAAAGCTATTCTGGACTCTAATTATAAAGACAACAGCCAATTGAGGAGTTGATGCCTTATCTGAGAGGCAAATGAAAGCAAATGCTATTTTTCAAATGGGGGTAATATGGTAAGGCCCATGCTTTAGAAATATTCATTTGACAGCTTTGTGGGGAATATATTAAAGAGGGCAGAGGATGGAACCTGAAGTAGAATGGGCTTGATAAATGATTAGATAAGGCGAGTAAGGGAGGAAAAGAATGGTTTAGATAACCTGCAAGGTTGACAATCTGGGTCGCTGGAAGAACTATGGTAGCATCAATAGAAACAGGGAAGTTTGGAAGAGGGAAGGGTTTTTGGAAAAAGATAAGTTCAGTGTTTGACAGGTTTCATTGTTCTTTGATCACATAAGTGAATTCCCTTGGTACCAATAGATCTGAAGTGTAAGGATATGAAAAAGGGATATTGGCATACTTAACCTATTTTAAACATATTACATGGAGTGGAGCTGGAAGAGTTATTTTTAAACATGGTGAAATACTACATAAATGTGACTACTAAAGATGTTAAATTTTTGAGATGCCAAGACTGGATTGATAAGAAATTAGGCAATAGGAAAAATTGGGCTTGGCAACTAGAGAACTGGAGGGAATTATGTATGAGATCCCAAAGAACCAGGTGATGGAGAAAGATTTGACAAATGATTCTAGTAGGAATATGGAAAAAAGCTACAACTGAAAAAGAATCTTGGGCTGAAGACAGGGGGCTAGAGGTCTGAGAAATTGAGATTTAGATATTGGAATCCAAGGCACAGCTAAGTAACTGGGATTCTACATGGATATGAAAGAATGGTTTTAATGTGGAGTGAGGACTTCCTTGGAGAAGCATGATAGAATAGAGAGGACCTTTCACCTAGGACCAGGACTTATATGTAGGTTTTCTGACTGTTTAGTTCTGCACTCATGAACAAGAATGGGAGAACTGGAAAAATGAATACAGGTATATATGGAAGGCAATGAAAGCATATAGGTGTTTCCAGTTTCCAGTTATACCCCATGCATATTCAAGGTGAAACAGGATATACCATCTTGTCATCACTATTGTTAAGAGGTATCTTAGTAGAAAATGGGCCCTGGCTACAAGGGATTCTGGTATCCAGGGCCAATTCAATTGAATGTGAGTGTACTAGGAAACAGGGACAGCACAGAGAATGGTTCATCCCACTTGGACCCATCCCACAAGAATTAAGCTCCAGTTCACATGCCAAGGTTGACCCTCAGGAGTAGCAAGCCAAACATATTAATGTGGAAGAAGCCAGGTCCCTGGAGTGGAGCAACACTTCCATGAGTGTTTCTACGCATACCAAGAACTTCAAAAGAATGAATGTGAAACACACCTATGGAGAGGAGGTATACTCTGTACCTTTATTGGATATATCTTTCCAAGTGAAAAGATGGGATTTCAGTGTGAGGTGAAAAAGGATGATCTTCCTTTACCCTGATATGATGACACCCAAATTCCTCATGAAAAGCATGGACTCACTTAGCTAGGTTTAAATGGGTATTTTGGATGTCTTTGCCTCTTTGATGTGTTTCCTTCTTTTAGCATAAACCTTGTGAGTATCAAAAGGTCCTAGTAGACCATATTTATTGGTTAAAAAAACCAACCAGAGCAATTACAGTTACAGCAGTAGCAGCAGCTCAAGTGGGTTGGTATCAAGGAAAGAGAAGGCATCAGAAAATAAAAGGGGCACTCTAAGAATATTGCAGTTGGTGTTTGATCAGACTGAGCTCAGTGGAGGCAAAATGTAAATTAGTTAATTAAAAACATTGAAAAACTGCTTATGTCCCAATGAGGCTTGAATATAACCTTCCAAATGATTATACTAGTCATATTAAGTTTGTGGTTTCTGTTCTAATAATTCTCTAATACACACTGAACAATTTTTTTCTTTTTTTTGTGGGGGGAATAGTATTTTATTTCTTCCAATTACATGTAAAGATATGTTTTCAACATTCATTTTTAATAAGATTTTGAGTTTCAAATTTTTTCTCCCTTCATCCATCCCATGACCCCTCCCTCCCCAAGACAGCAAGCAATCTGATATAGGTTATACATGTGCAAACATATAAACAAATTTACACATTAGTCATGTTGTGAAAGAACATACTGGTAATTTGCTTTTCTTCTTTTTTAAATCAAATTTATCTATTTTACTAGCTTTTTCATAAAACCAGCTCTTAGTTTTATATATTAGTTCAATAGCTTTCTTACTTTCAATTTTATTAATCTCTCCTTTGATTTTCAGAATTTCTAATTTGGTATTTAATTGGGGATTTTTAATTTGTTGTTTTTCTAGTTTTTTTAGTTGCATACCCAATTCTTTGATCTGCTCTTTCTCTATTTTATTCATGTAAGTATTTAGAGATATAAAATTTACAGTAAGTACTGGTTTGGCTACATCTCATAAATTTTGGTATGTTGTCTCATTATTGTCATTATCTTTGAAGAAATTGCTATTTCTATGATTTTTTATTTGACCCACTCATTCTTCAGGATTGGATTATTTAGTTTCCAATTAATCTTTGATCTATCTTTCTATGGCCCTTTATTGCATGTAATTTTTATTGCATCATGATCTAAAAAGGATGCATTTAATATTTCTGCCTTTCGGCATTGGACTATGAGGAGTTTGTGCCCTAATATATGGTCAGTTTTTGTGCAGGTGCCATGTATCACTGAGAAAAAGGTATATTCCTTCCTAATCCATTGAATTTTCTTCAGAGATTTATCATATCTAACTTTTCTAAAATTCTATTCACCTTCTTTCTTGTTTATTTTGTTGCTGGATTTATCTAGCTCCAAGAGGGGGAGGTTGAGGTTCCCCACTAGTATAGTTTTGCTGTCTGTTTCTTCCTGTAACTAACTTAATTTGTCCTCTAAGAATTTGGATGCTTTACCATTTGGTGCATATATGTTTATTATTGATATTGCTTCATTGTTTATGGTACCATATAGCAAAATGTAGTTCCCTTCCTTGTCTCTTTTAATTAGATATATTTTTGCTTTTGCTTCATCTGAGATCAGGATTGCTACACCTGCTTTTTTTTTTTTTTACTAGCTGAAGCATAATATATTCTGGTCCAGCCTTTTACCTTTACTCTCTGTGTGTCTCTCTGATTCAAATGTGTTTCTTGTAAACAACATATTATAGGTTCTGGTTTTAAACCAGTCTGCTATTTACTTCTATTTTATGGGATAGTTCATCCCATTCACATTCACAGTTATGAATACTAACTATATATATATTTCCTTCTATGCTTTACCCCCCTTTTTTACTTTTCTCTCTCATTTCACCTTGTCCCTCTCACCAGTGTTTTGCTTCTGACCACCACCTGCCCTAATCTGTCCTCCCTTCTATCAGACTCCCTCTGTTTTCTTTCCCCTTTTCCCTCCTACTTCCCTATAGGGCAAAATAGATTTCTATATGCAACTAACTGTGTATGTTATTCCCTCTTTGAGCCAAATAGATGATAGTAAGGTTCAAACAATGCTCACACTCTCCCTTCTTTCACTGTATTGTAATAGGTCTTTCATGCCTCTTTATGCTTTTTAATTTACCCCATTCTGCCTCCCCCTTTCCTCTTCTCCCAATACAATCCTCTTGTTCACCCCTTAATTAATTTTTAATTATCACATCAAAGTCAACTTATACCCACACTCTCTATCTAAGTATACTCCTTCTAACTGCCCTAATAGAGACACAGTTCTTAAGAGTTAGAAGTATTATCTTTCCATATAGGGATATAAATGGTTTAACCTTATTGAATACCACATTTTTTTTTCTTTCCTGTTTACTGTTTTACACTTCTCTTGAGTCTTGTATTTGAAGATGAAATTTTCTGTTTAGCTTTGGTCTTTTCATTAGGAAAGTTTAAAAGTCCCCTACTTCATTGAATATCCATCTTTTCCCCTAAAAGATTATCCTTAATTTTTCTGGGTAGTTGATTCTTAGTTGTAGCCCAAGCTCTTTTGCCTTCCAGAATATCATATTCCAAGCTCTTTCATCCTTTAATGTAGAAGCTGCTAAGTCTTATGTAATCCTGACTATGGCTCCTTGATATTTGAATTATTTCTTTCTGGTCGCAACATTTTCTTCTTGACCTGATAGTTCTGAATTTGGCTATAACATTCCTTGGAGTTTTCATTTTGGCATCTCTTTTGGGACATGATGGCACAGTTTTTCAATAATTATTTTGTCCTTTGGTTCTAGGATATCAGGGCAGTTTTCCTTGATAATTTCTTGAAAGATGTTGCCCAGGCCCCTTTTTTTTAATCATAGCTTTCAAGTAGTCCAATAATTCTTAAACTATCTCCCCTAGATCTATTTTCCAGATCAATTGTTTTGCCAATGAGATATTTTACATTTTCTTAAATTTTTTTTCATTTTTAAAAAAATTTTGTTTGACTTATTCTTCATTTCTCATGGAGACATTAGCTCCTACTTGCCCGATTCTAATTTTTAAGGAATTATTTTCTTCAGTTAGCTTTTGTACCTCCTTTTCCATTTGGCCAATTCTACTTTTAAAGGAGCTGTTTTCTTCAGGGGATTTTTTTTTTCTATTTAGCCAATGCAATTTTTTTAAGGAGTTGTTTTCTTCAAGCAATTTTTGTGCTTCCTTTTCCAAGCTTTGTTTCATAATTATCCTGCATAATTCTCATTTCTTTTCCCAATTTTTCTTCTATCTCCCTTACTTAATTTTTAAACTTCTTTTTGAGCTCTTCCAAGAAAACTTGTTAGGCTTGAGACCAATTTATACTCTCCTTTGATGCTGCATATTTAGGTACTTTGTGTTTTGATCTTCCCTATCACCATAATAGCTTTCTATGGTAGGGCTCCTTTTTTGTTTTTTGCTCATTTTTAAAAGTTGAACTCTGTTCCAGGGGTACAATGGGCAGTGTCCCAAGCTAACTGCACTGGGGGCCGAGGGCCTTTTGGCTTTCTGTGCCAGGGCCTCTGAGGATGTTGGCTTGCCCACTACACTAGGATTGCCTGGCATAGTCATATGTGTGTTGTGCCCTGGGTTCTAGGGCTGGCAGTTTGCCTGTTGCACTGGGGCTACAGGCCTCACAGCTAGCCTGTTGTGCCACTGACCTCCTGAAGCAGAACCATGGGGTCTCTGTTGCTAATCTGTTCTATGGTTAATGCCTCTCCCTGGCTTACCCAGACACTGCCTGCACTGGGCTGTGCTCCCCTTTTACCCAAGTGAGGCAGACTTTTCCTGAAGTCCTTCAAAGTTATCTTGGGCTAGAAAATTGTTTCACTCCATCTTTTTTGTGGATTTTGTCACTCAAGAATTCTTTTAGAGACTTGATTTAGCATTGTTTCTGAAGGAAAGCTCAGGTAACTTCCTGGCTTCTCTTCACCATCTTGGCTCTTTCTCTCAGAACAATTTTTCTTGGAGAAATTAAGATGGATGGGGAAGGATGGGAAGAAGTGATGAGCCAATGAATATGCGAATTGGTGAACCTACTTCCCCTCCTAGGAAGTCTGGCTTCCCCCAGGGTAAAACTCTGAACAATGACAGGCAAAGGCCAGGAAATGTCAAAGGCTACCTCAGCCTTAGAGGCCTATGACCTCAGCCAAGTGGTGCCTCTAGCCATGGTGCTAGAATAGGGTCATAGACCTATAGCTAGAAAGGACCTTAGAGGCCATCTAGCCTACCCGACTCATTTTACAGATAAGGAACTGAGTCCTCAAGATACCAAATGACACAGAGACAGAGTTACAAAGGTAACAATTAGTAACGCTCAGATTTGAACCTAAATTTTCTCCCTACAAATTCAGCATTCTTTCATGTCCAAGAGTTTAAAGCCCAGCTACTCTATGGGAGTATGAATGTGGTCAGGAGTGTATTGGAGTTACAGGATTCAGTATCTGTAGAAGAAAAGAGAATTAGAGCATTTGAAGACTGAAAGAATCAACATATGGTACATTGTAAAGACTGGGGTCAAGAGCCTCCATAGGTGTACGAAGGTTTAATAGGAATGTGCACATGTGTATATGTACACACACACACATACACACACACATCCTTTTGACAACCTTGGGAGAGCCACTTAACTTCTCAGTGTAGCAGGTAATTTTGTGAAATGGTAAATCGTGAAAGTAGATGGAAATCTGCAGGGGTACAGAAGTAATTCTCTGTATCACAAGTGTCAAGCTCATGTAAAACTCCCAAGTGAGTCCCAATCAGATTGAAATGTAATTGGGAAATGTTTAATGAAATAAGTAAAAATATAATAGGACATAGGTAATATTAATTTGTGGTTTTCTAAGTCAATATGTCATGGCAGGGATCTGATTCTATTTGAGTTTGACACCACAGGTCTAAATCAATCATATCAGACGTTCATTTGGTTTAAAGAACATATCTGTGTTTAAGGGGTTAGGTTTGCTCTGCATCTTCATGTTCCCTTCACACTTCAGTACCAGTGTTGGGATCCATGAGGGCTTCCTATCAGATTCTATACCTTAGTGAAAATTACTTGAACTCCTTACCTTCATTGTAAAAGGGTAGAATGTGCTTTGCAGGACCCAAATGGGGATCCAGGGAATAGAGTAGGAGTAAGATTAGTAACAATAGCGTGATTATGGAAAGGAGGGCCCTTGTAGCAAGCTACGACCTATCATAGATTGTTGCTGTTTTTCCTTTATTCTTGAAGAAGACTATTGATATCAGGAGGGTGATGTCTTGCTTTGCAAGTGAATTGGATTTAAGTGAGGCAGGGCCGTGCAAAGTCATCAGCCTGGCATTGTCCTCTAGGGCCATCTGAGTGCAGCGGCAAGACATAAGTCAGGACAACTGGAGGTGGTCTCAGATGCAGTGGAAGACCTTGGCCTTTTTTTCCTTTTTTTTTTTTTAGGCAATTGGGGTTAAGTGACTTGCCCAGGGTCACACAGCTAGTAAGTATTAAGTGGTTGGTCTGAGGCCAGATTTGAACTCAGGTCCTCCTGACTTGAGGGCCAGTGCTCTCTCCACTGCACCACCTCGTGCCCCCATGACCTTGGCCTTTTTAAGCTAAGGTCTTTCCCAGGTCTCAGTTTGTCGGAGGCAACACCCATTCAGTAATGAAAGGCTAGGTAAGAATGGAGACAAAAGATGAACTAGTTTGCCTTCACAAAAGAATCAATCTGGGAGGGGAAAATCCTCAGGACTTCTGGCCAGAGCAGAAACAATTGTTATTTACCCATGACCTGTCTGACTGCTAGCAAAGGTTCATCTATAAAACTGTGACAGTACTCACAGGGCTGATGTAAGAAAAATGCTTTTTAAACTGCCAAATTATATAGAGGAATGCCACACCAGTGGAATGGCAAAAACAGTAGTGGTAGTGATGATCATCACCTAAAGGGTGACAAGGGTTGAGGTAACTTCCCAGTCTAGAGGTCAAATGGTTTGGATTTTAAAAATTCAACTCTGTATGTTAAGCTACATCAAGAGATTCAATGAGTAGCATGTGGACTTCTAATATACTCTGCATAGAAATACAGAACTCAGAAATTCATCCAACTATAATTAATATTTTGACATATACTTAATAAGTGTTGATGACCAACTATGGAGGAAGGAAGGAACAATTAAAGAGTGGCAGAAGTGGGGGGAGGCAGGAGCTACATTGTTTTCTACAGCAAAGCTCCCCCACATTCTCTCAAGTGTGGTAGGAATACCTCCTCAGGGAGACTTCTCTAGATCACTTTATTTCTGGCACATCAAAGAGTAACTTTTTTTTGCTCACATTTATCTAGCACTTTAAGGTGTACACTTTACTAATATTATCTCATTTTATCCTAGGAAGTAGTAGTGTTCTTATCAGCCTCCTTTTACCGATTAGGAGACTGAGTCTAAGAGAAGCTAAGTGACTTGTCCATAGTCACATAGCTAGTAAATAGCTGAGGATACATTTGAATTCAAGTTTTCCTGACTCCAGGTCCAGCCCTCTATCTACTGGGGTACCTAGCACCACAAGAAAAGAATTAAACTCACTGATTTTCATTAGACAAACCTGGAGAACCCATTTGAAAGATGCCAGTTTTCTACCATAGCAATAATGGATTCATCATCCTACAAAATAAGTACTTGATATGTTTGTTTGAGAAAAGGAGATATTTGTCTTGTGTGTGTGTATATATACTCTAGTCTAGCATATTAGTCAAAGCTATGGGTTTTTCCGTAGCAGTGTTGGGCTGTGAGAGTTGGACTATAAGGAAAGCTGAGTGCCACAGAATCAATACTGCCAAACTGTGGTACTGAAGACTTTTGAGAGTTCTTTGGACAGTAAGGAGAACAAATCAGTCAATATCGAAAGAAATCAATTCAGAGTATTCATAGGAAGAACACAAAAATTCTTTGGCCACATAAGTCATTGGAAAAGACCATGATGTGGGGAAAGATTGAAGGCAAAAGGAGAAGGGGACAGCAAAGGATGAGAAGGATAGTGTCATGGAAGCAATGAACATGAGCCTGGACAGACTTCAGGAGATGGTGGAGGATAGAAGGGCCTGGTATGCTATCATCCATGGGGTCATGAAGAGTCAGTCATGACTGAATGGCTAAACAACAACATGTTATTATCATACTACAGTATTTCTGCATTCACATAATGATGTAGTGAAAAGAACTCTGAGTTTTAAGCCATAGGATCAGGAACGAAATCCCAGCCCTGCTACTGACTGCGTCTTTAACCCTAGGCAAGTCCCTTCACCTCCCCCAGGGCCTTGGATTCTTTGTAATAGGGGAGAAGGTTGAATTAGATTTCGTCTAAGGTCCCTGAATCCCCTAAGTATGTCGCATTAATGGGGGTGGAACAGCTGTTGCTTCTGTTTTGCGGGAGGCAATCTGAGAGACGAAGAGTCAAAATGGGTTTCTACATTTCAGCCACCACATTGGCAGTGGAGCTGGGGAAACAAGACTAGTTTCCCAGACTAATACTTCATTCAGACTTTCCCTCCTGAAATTGTGCTGCAGTCTATCACACTTAACCTACACTTTCCACACCTCCAGAAAGAGATACCCACAGATATACCTATTTACTTTGGCACACATCCAAAGAAGCTGGCTTGAAAACCTGGCCCCTTGCTTTGTGCAGTTACTTTGATTTCTAATTTCCACACGTACATTGCAGGAACATCAGGTAGACCTATTCACTTCCACCCCCTCATCCCACTGCTCTTCCTAACGTGACATATTAATTATGGCTCATTTGAAAATTTCTCTCACAAATGTAGGTTCAGACTTCAACACCTAAATGAATTATATATACACTGCGCAAGGCTGTTTATACCAGGTTTCTTAAAAGGAGAAAATGAATGCAGTGTATTAATCATCAAACCAATGTCCCTGATTGAAAAATAAATTATTTAAATGAGCAACACTTGAGATTTTCTAATATGTTGCCTTCTAGATTTTTTTTTCAAAAAAAGTTTAAAGGAGGACCAAAAAGAAAAAGTCTTTGCAGTCTGGCAAAGCCACTATCAAACTTACCTTGTGCTTAACTAAACTGGACATCACACTGTTGATTGGGCATTTTGGGTCTTATTAACAGTCAATTATACCAACTACAAAATAATTCACATTAGCTGTTAAAATGCTATAAAAAAAAATAGGGTCATTTGGGCTCCTGACATGAACAGAATTTATGCTTTTGAAATTTGAACTCATACCACACAACCAAGTTAAATCTCAAATTCATCTCCTATCCAAGAGGAGAAAAATAAGTCCTAATGTGCAGTTTATCTATCCTCTAGTCCCCTTTAAGTTGACCTTGTAGAGAGACTATCAAGGTCTTGGATGCTCTACATGCTATGTAAAATTCCCGTGATCAGTGGGGCAGCTAGGTGGTGCAGTGGATAGAGCACCAGCCTTGGATTCAGGAGGACCTGAGTTCAAATCCAGCCTCAGACACACAACACTTACTAGCTGTGTGACCCTGGGCAAGTCACTTAACCCCCTTGCGTATCCAAAAAAAAAATATTCCCATGATCAGCTTGTATAAATATATCTGATTGGTAAGAATGGACTAGATAACTGCTGAGACCTCATTCAGTCTTGATATTCAATGACTCCTCTGCCTGGTCCTTCATAGTCCTTCACAGTCTGGGTCTGACCTGTCTTTCTAGCCTGCTTTCACACCAATTTCCCTCCCTCTTTCCACATTAGAACTGGTCCACTTGCTGCTCTCTGTCCACAGAATTCCACCTCTTATCCCTCTGCCTTTACAAAAGCTCCCCACCCCCAAGACTACTATCCCTCCTGACCACAGCCTCTTGGAATCTCTAAGTCTCATCAAAGTTCAGCTCAAGTGTCACCTCCCACTTGCCCTCCCCCTACTCTAGTCATTAGCACCCTCCCATCCCCCAAATAACTGCTTTTTACTATAGCTTGTATTTATTAAACTATGTACACTCGAGCCTGTAGAAAACAGAGACTTTCTTTTTGTTTTTGAATTTCTACTATCTAGAACATAGTAGGCACTTAATAAATGTTTATTGAATTGAATTGTAGCAGTGATGGTGGTGAATATGATGACTTGGCTAATAATAACAGAAGCATAAAACCTTAGAGATGGAAGGGACTGTAGAGGTCAAATAATTCAACTCCCCATTCAATGAAGGAATCTTATTTCCATTTTTGGTAAGGAATGATTCCAATATGACCAACTAGAGGCAGAAAAAAAAAAAGTCCTCCTGAATTATATTTTAGATGTTTGCATTGTTGTTATAGATAGAAAGTCCCTTCTATCTGTAGATATGTAGAATGTCGCTGCAAACTTTCTGAGGGCAGGAAATATGTCATTTCTTTCTTCAACTTAATCCCCCTTTCATCTCAGCATACATACACGATGCTCTGCACAAAAACATTAATTCATTAAAGAGGTAAAAATAACATAAATAATTTGTAGTTTGTCAGAAAATCTGGAAAAAAATTTTAAAGTCAAAAGGTCTGTACACAAATAGCCCAAAAGATATAAACAAATTGTATTACAAAAGTTCTTTATGTGCTTCCCCATACAAACACCTGCAAAAGCCTATTTTATTCCATGTTAGGACTTTTTTTTCTTCATTTTTTAATTTTTTTAAAAATATGGAAAATGTACTACAGACCTTAGTATCAAATTTCTACAGGAAAATAAATGTCTTATGAGTTTTAATGTGCTATGCCAGAAATTTATCAATATACCTCCCCATGCTACAGCTTTGTGCTCTCTCTCTCTCTCTCTCTCTCTCTCTCTCTCTCTCTCTCTCTCTCTCTCTCTCTCTCTCTCTCTCTCTTCCTCTATGTGTGTGTGTTTATCTCTCTGTCTCCGTCATTCTGCCACGCATCCTGCACCCCCCACCCCACTCCCCTCATGTAGAGGAAGTGGAGACTCCCAAAGTTCTAAGTCGTCGGTTATGCATTCCATTTCCTGGAATGAGAGCGCCATCATGGTGGGATGTGGGGGAGGGGATGGTAGAGAGCAGCAGTGTGTGGGAAAGACAGTATTGGATCCTTTAGTTTTATGCCACAATAGAGGCCTTAGTATTATAGGCTAGCACAGTAAGGACAAGGGCTCTCATATGACAATGGGTGAGGACTTTTGGAAGGGAGAGTACCTGCTTACTTGTAAACCTCTGGGATTACTTCTCACTCTAGTTGGTTCCCTTTCTTCTTTTCCTGAGGGCCCCAGGGATTGGCCTGTCAGTGACAAGGGGCCTGACTTACTTTCCCTTACCAATTCTTACTGCTACTGTCTAGCACTTCTTTTGTCCTTTGTCCCACTATATAGCACAACAGCTTCTCTGCTTGGCCCTTAGCTAAGCTCATAGCCCTTAGAGGTTTGCAAAGGGTTTTTATTGTAAGCAATTACTAGAATTATAAAAGATTAAAAAAATGGCTTCCTCTTTTCCTCTGACTCTTCTGACTTCTACTTTTTTTTTAAACCAAGAAAAGACAAAGGCACATACAGATGAACATGATCAGTCTTTGAGTAGACATAGGACTGAATTAATACTTAGTTATTCCAGATAGGTAATTTAGGAAGATAACCAGATTTTGGATTCTTGGCATTTCATCACAAGAGCAGGATTGGGTCTATGACTAGAAGAGGCATTTTGACAAAATGGAGCTAGGGCTGGCAATGCTGCTATATTATCAAAGACATGCTTAGAGGATAGTCATTGGTTGGGGAGAAGGAAGGAGAAAAGACTGAGAAGTGTTTCCCTTCCCAGTTGTCACCAATACACCTGATCACATAAAGCCTGTTTTAGAAAGGCAGTGTAAGAAGGTACTAAAGAGGGTCTGGGCATGGGGGGAAGATTCCAGGTAGCAGCTATGAGGATTATGATAGGGAATTCTCAAGAAGCCACCTCTGGGGCAGGAGAGAATTTCTTACATCCGCTCAACAAGCTGGTTGATACCTTCTAGGATAATTGTTTTTGCACATACACACGCGTGCACACATACACACACACACACACACACATACACACACACATGCATGTACATACCCCTGGCTAATTATGTGTCAGGGGGACTTCAACTCATGTCTTTCTTGTTCTAAGACCAGTTCTCAATCCACCTAAGCCATGCTGCCTCTCTAAAATAAGTATTGCCATACAGCAGCTGGGTGGCAGAGTGCATCAAACTCAGGCTCTGGAGTCTGGAAGATCTGAGTTCAATTCTTTTCTCAGACATTCACTCTCTGTGTGACCCAGAGCAAGTTAGTCAACTTCTGTCTGCTCTCTTTTCCTTATTTTTAAAATGGGGATAATAATAGTACCTCCCTCCCAGGGTTGTTGTGAGAATCAGATGAGATGATTGTAAAACACACTGCAAATGTTAAAGCACTATATAAATACTAGGCAGCAATTCAAATAAACTATTTTTTTTCTCTAGAAGAAAATAAAAGTAACTTAGTTGTGGGAAAATATCAGTCTCTGGAATCAACACCTTCATGACTGTGATAGAAATGGCTATGAAACCAAACCGTGGACTCCAATCTCAGGTATGATGCCTCCCACTTCTATGACCTTAGATAAGTCATTCATCTCCTTGTCCTCCTTTTCTTTATCTATAAAATTAGAACTTGGTCAAAGATGGCCTCTGAATCCTTCCACCTATGGGACTATGATGGTATGATTCAAATACAAGGTGATATCAATCCATTGTATTAAGCTTAATTTTCCAACTCTTTGAGTTGTGACATAGTGCCAGTCCTGGCATCAGAGGGCTTGGGCTGGAATGCACTTCTGATAACTGCTACTTTGAGCGAGTTAGTTAAACCTCTGTAGGCCTCAGTTTCCTCTTCTATAAAATGAAGCTGCATGGCCTAGCATAGGGGTTCTCAACTGTTTTTGTGTTATACACCCTTTTGGCAGGTAAGTGAAGCTCATGCAGCTCTCTTCAGAGTAATTTCTTCTCATGTACAAAATAAAATTCACAGTATGAAAAAGGAAACCAATTATACTGAAATATAGTTATCAAGATACTAAAGAAAATAAAAGCCTGCTCGTGTCCCAGGTTAGGAACCCCTAGATTAGAAGGTCTCTTCTAGTTGTAAATACATTAATAAGGGAATACCAGCACCTTGTAAAGATGGGTTAACTCCTTCAGACAATACAAACTCTTTATGTACCTGATCCTCTTTTGAGAGAAAAGCAGCTAGGTGGTGCATTTCACAGATTGTCGGGCCTGGAATCAGGAAGACTGATCTTCCTGAGTTTAAAACTGTCCTCAGACACTTATTGTATGACCCTGGGCAAGTCATTTAACCCTGTTTGCCTCCGTTTCCTCATCTGTAAAATGAGCTGGAGAAGGAAATGGCAAACCACTATAGTATCTTTGCCAAGAAAACCCCAAATGGGGTCAGGAAAAGTCAGACGTGACTGAAAAATGATTAAACAACAAAATAGTAAAAAGAGTCTTGAACATAAGGTCAAATTCAAATTCTAACTCTCCTACTCAGGGTCATTGTTGAAAGAGAAAACAACTGGTATGTAGGATCAGAGAGCCAAAGGAGACCTTAAATATTATCCAGCAAAAACTCTCATTTTACTTTTAAGGAAACAGAAATCTGAGATTTTAAATGACTTGCCTTAAGGTTCCATAGCTGAATGTAGAGCGTAGAGGGGATGAACACCAGGGATATGCTGCAACCTGCTTCAGGGTGAACCTTTATACTACCAAAATCAGCAAACGCCACAAAGCAGCGCTTCACCTCTTGTTTCCTTGATTGCCTAGACTTAAGAAAGTGATGGTGGTGAAACTTTAAAATGTGTCACGTGTATATTTTCTTTTCTGCAGCGAGCTAGTTGGCAGACATTTGCCAGTACTTTACTCATTTGCAAAATAAGAGGGCTGGATGACAGGACCTCTACAATCCTTTTCTACTCCAAATCCTATGAAACTTCGGTAATATTGACACTACCTCAAAATGAAGGCCACTATTTTATCTGTGATTGCAAAATCACTGAATTACAGGCATTAGAGGTGAAAGATCCAGTTTTGATGTGTTCCATGCCTTTCCCCCAGCTAGTTCATTATTTGTTTCCTCAAATATATCAAGAGCTATCCAGTGTTAGCTTAGTTAAATCATAACTGTTTTAAGCAACGGGGCCTCCGTTTTTCATTATCATTCCAAACTCTTCCATATACTTTTCCCCAATCCAAATCTTTGTTTTTGTACTTGGAATAAGGGATTGATTTGTAGTTGGATTTATTCCATTGCTGGCCATTATAATGATATATAACAGGATCCTTGTTGATCTCATGGATGAAACTATAAAAGTAACACCCTTTCTCCCCTATATACTATAAACACACACTCTTTTATTAAACTACAATGGCCTGTGATCAAATAAATACTGCTAAAGCTGAAAATCTCTACCCTTAACTCATTTTGTTGTATCTAGAAAATACTGTAGCTATGATACATAATGAAACCACCCACTGCTTGGGGATCCCTGCAAAATCTAGATTCAGTGGAGTTCATTTAAGACAGAACATTCATGCCATTTGAACACAATATAATAAGCAGAGAACAATCATCTGGGTAACACCAAGGTTTACTTAAATAGATTGATAACATCCACACCAAAAAATATCAGGCACAGTGTTCAGTTTGTTCTCTTCGCTACGACTTACACGCTAAGCAAGATAAGACCATTACTGAGCTCCACTGTAAATGCTAGTACCCCCTAGTGTGCTCTCATAGGAAAATGCCAAATAATAGCAACAGCATCCCTTTCTGCTTCGCAACAGCTCTTATGATTTGCTAGGAAAAATAGACACTTCACTAAAATATCAAAAGCTAAAGAGACACATTGAATAAAACAAGGTAAAGGGGAAAGAACCATGTGAAAAAATTTCAAAGCCCATTATTTCTTCATTTTCCTCACTTTTCACATTAAAAATTCCTTGTCAAGTAGCTTAGGTCATACGTAGCACAAATCAGGTTTCACCTCCTGCATAAGGTCCTTCCTAATTCTCCTGAAATATCAGTACTTTCTCCACCTGAAATTATCTTACATTACTTTGCATATACTTTCACTTACTCATATAAATATTTTTGATAGATTATTTTATGTGTAAATATGTTTTGTATCTCCTAGCAGAAAGTAAACTCATTGAGCTCACAAACTGGTTATTGTTATTGTTGTTCTTATATCTCCAGCAAGTAACCTATTGGTCCTTGCACTAAAATGGTGTTTCATCATTTTTCCTTGAATTGAATTATTTTGGTAAACCTGTCTAGTTGTAATAATGCCTTTTTCAAAGATCGTTTTTTTCACAACACAATGCAGTAAGATTTCAGTAGCACCAAACCTGACCTTTCACTTTTACTTTTTTTTTACTTCCAAAGCTTACTTAGTGGTAGTTCAAATCATGAAAGTATTAAGTGGGCTCACTCATAAATCAGAATTTTAAAGTCTGTTGCCAGCATGAATTCACTCTATTTAAAAGGGGAGGAGGAGATTTAAGACTACACTTAACAGGACTGACTTCATAGTTGTTAAATGTAGCTTTCTGGTGATCTGGTAACTATGAAATATGATGGACTTTTATTGGAACTGGCTGTCTAAACATACTTTCTCTCTTCTATATGTATATATATATATATATGTATATATACATATATATATATATACATATATATATATATACATATATATGTATGTGTGTGTCCATATACATAGCAATGAATATTACAATCAATATACACATATAAAGGTAAAGACATAATCAAGATAGAATCTTTTGAAATGAGGAGCATTTACTCCTAAGCACTTTAAAAATAAACTTTGAAAGTACATAAATGTAATTTAAAAAGAGATACTAAGTGTTTCCAAAGTATTCTCCTAACTGAACACTAACTAGCACCAAAGTCCAGAGGGTCACCTCAAACACACTTTAACTATCCAGTCAGATGTAGTTCTATTATACGATTCTGTTTTTAATCAAAATATATAAGTACAAACCATTTGAGGAGCTATTGAGTGTAAAAAAAAAACTTGAACTGAGTTCATTTAGGGCAAAATATTGAAGTGTCACATACAAACTGACTCTGAATTAGAAAACACAGCGATAGCAAATGAGAAGCCACATGGTATGTTTTTTTTTTGTTCCTCAAACACCTTTTAACAAAAGGAAAAAAATGTGTTGTGAAGGACCTGAGTAATTTAATATCATTCTGTAATTATTTACTACTTAAAGTAGTATTAAAGAATTTTTAGTGCAAACACTTAGGGGGTTCATTGGACCACTATCATGAGTGGGGTTCATGAAATAATAAATGGGAACCACTGGCAATGAATAGAGGGTTGACTTTGAGACCAAGAAGACCTGAGTTCAAGTCCTTCCTCCTCTTCATGTTAGCTGTGAGATTTTAAGCAGATCAAGTCACTTGCAATTGCTCAGTGATCATAAGAAACCCCGTAAAATTATGAATTACAGACACGATGCCAATCTTCTTCCATTCAGGAGAATTTCCCACACTCACAACTCTAGTGAAATCACAAATCTGAATAAAAAAAAAAACCCAACAACAAGCAGCTAACAAATAGCTCAATTCAACAATCACCATTTTTGTACTTTTAAAAAATTATTCATCTAACTGAATTCATTAAAGAAATACTAGCATATATCTAAAAAACATTTTCTATATCTACGAGAAGTCATAGGTGACATCTATGGTTTTCATTCATTCAACAAAAATTTATTAAGTGACTAATATGTTCCAGGCACTGTGCTGGGTGATAGGAATATAAAGATAAAAATGAAAGTCCCTGACCTCAGGGAGCTTACATTCTCAGGGGAAACAACACACACAAAGCTGATTAAGT
This sequence comes from Phascolarctos cinereus, assembly GCF_003287225.1. Lineage (NCBI taxonomy): Eukaryota > Metazoa > Chordata > Mammalia > Diprotodontia > Phascolarctidae > Phascolarctos > Phascolarctos cinereus. The sequence continues at coordinate 167,119,336 of NW_027556098.1, read as the reverse complement.
TCATAGATTCCAAGCTGAAAGGGACATTAGAGGTCATCGAGTACTTCTTCATTTTAAAGATAAGGAAAGTGAAGTTCAGAGTGAATTGCCCAACACAATACAGCCATTCAACCAAGTATTAGAAGTGGCATTTGTAGACACTAGACATCAAAGAAAGCAGCATGCCTAGTCATAGACAGTTGAACATTACCTATATTATCTAAAATATGCTCAATTAGAATGTGCAGTCCTATATGATATGATTTTAGGGATGCTCAGTTTCATTCACACCACAATATATCTCTCCTTCTTCTTTGAGTGTGCCACTATCTGAAATTCCCACCTTTATTCATTTTGGCTTCAGGTTTTAAAGGCCACTGGATAAACTACAAACACATTTCCCAAGAAGAATCACTCATTGGGTCACTTATACAATATTAACTTGCATTATCTTAGCAGATTAGCTAGCTAGTCACCAAGCAGGGCCCTGAGGGAACTTCACATAGTCAGTTTTGGTGAGGGGTTTGCTTAAAGGAAAGGTTAGAACTTGATCCATTTGCAGAGCAGCCAAGTTCATGTCTGGTACCAGAATAGAGCCAATAGAAGGGGATGGTAGCTTGGGATATCTGTGGGAGAAGGAGAGAGACAAATCCCCAGAGAAAAAGGTGAGAAATGGGGTCTGTTTCACAATGTTGCCAGGAGCCAGCCCTTCTCTTAAATTTTATTTGAATCTGCCGCATTGGTTACACTTGCTTTCTGTCAGCATTCCAGTTAACAAGCTGGCCTTCATTCCATTTTCTTTTGTCATACATCACACTATGGCCTGCTGGGTTGCTGACTTTTTATGCAAACTTCAGCAACAGCATTCATAGCTATTGCTAAATTAGAGTCAGGTCCCTAGCACAATGGATGATCAGCCTGGAATAAGGAAAACCTGAGTTCTAATCTGACCTCATACACTGACTAGCTGTGTGACTCAGGGCAAGTTAGTTAACTTCCATCTACCTCAATTTCCTCAACTGTAAAGGGAGGGTTAATTATAGTACCTACCTCCCAGGGTTGTTATGAGGATCTAATGAGATATTTGTAAAGGGCTTAGCACAGTGCCTGGCATATAGTGAGTACTTTCCTCCCCCCTTCTTTCCTTCCTTCCTTCCTCCCTCCCTCCCTTCCTTATTTCCTCCCTCCCTTCCTTCATTTCCTTCCTTCCTTCCTTCCTTCCTTCCTTCCTTCCTTCCTTCCTTCCTTCCTTCCTTCCTTATTTCCTTCCTTCCTTCCTTCTTTCCTTGCTTCCCTCCTTATTTCCTTCCTTCCTTCCTTCTTTCCTCCCTCCCTTCCTTCATTTCCTTCCTTCCTTCCTTCCTTCCTTATTTCCTTCCTTCCTTCCTTCTTTCCTTGCTTCCCTCCTTATTTCCTTCCTTCCTTCCTTCTTTCCTCCCTCCCTTCCTTCATTTCCTTCCTTCCTTCCTTCCTTCCTTCCTTCCTTCCTTCCTTCCTTCCTTCCTTATTTCCTTCCTTCCTTCCTTCCTTCCTTCCTTCCTTATTTCCTTCCTTCCTTCCTTCTTTCCTCCCTCCCTTCCTTCATTTCCTTCCTTCCTTCCTTCCTTCCTTCCTTCCTTATTTCCTTCCTTCCTTCTTTCCTTGCTTCCCTCCTTATTTCCTTCCTTCCTTCTTTCCTCCCTCCCTTCCTTCATTTCCTTCCTTCCTTCCTTCCTTCCTTCCTTCCTTCCTTCCTTCCTTCCTTCCTTCCTTCCTTATTTCCTTCCTTATTTCCTTCCTTCCTTCCTTCCTTCCTTCCTTCCTTCCTTCCTTCCTTCCTTCCCTCCTTATTTCCTTCCTTCCTTCCTTCTTTCCTCCCTTCCTTCCTTCTTTACTTCCTTCCTAAAATACAATCTTGGACTATGTTCACAGTTTCCTCAGTGCTTTAGTAGTACAACAGTAGTCTTGAAACTTATTGTCAGTCCATACAGAAATATGCTGACTCAGAAAATTTCCCACAATACCTTGTATCAGGATACTATATCAAAACTAAGATCAGTATAGAAACCAGGAAGATCAAACTTCAAACTTCCAAAACTTTTTCTATGCAACAGTAAAACAACTAATTAATTTGATAAACTCAGTAAGAGAAAAAAAAAGTGATCAAGTCAATGGAAAGAAAAACCAAAATCATCATCATCAAATTAATGTTTGATTAGAGTGACATGCCAAGATTTTTGATCAGCTAATTCTGAAAGTAACCTGAAATAAACACAAGCTCAGTGACAGCTGACCATTCAGAATCTTCAAATTATACAGGCTATTGGCTAATAATCACATGCCCACTCTTATATTCAACAAAGGAAACTGCTCAAAATAATACTATCTTATTGAAAATTATACAAGTGGAAACCCTCTGTAGTAAATTAACGATAAAGGAATAAAGAAGTTAAATGAATATATTTTTCATGCTTCAGGGCTATGTGTTTAACAGTTTTCTAACTGTTCATTCATTTATAAAAAATACTTCAGTTATTATCTACTTGAGTTGAAATTAGATATTTAATTGACTGGAGGGAATGAAATTCGCTCACTTTTAAATAAGGCACTATTTTAAAATATTTCTGCAAAATGCTTTGTAAGACCACCATCAGCCCAAGTTCTTGGCAAACTTCCTCATGTGTATATATTTTAAAAGCATAGTTGTTTTTATAAATGTAGTACTGTGAGAGCTAACTCCTTCAGAAACATGTTTATCTTAATTAGGAAAGTCAACAGACTTCTAATGGGAAGAAATAGGTATTTTTCTCTGTGGTATAGAAAGCATCAAAGGCCTAGTTCTCATGCCAAACCAATCTTCCTTCCTGCCTGCCTTTCAAACCCAGGTGATTGCAGACAGCTGAGCAGACATTTTCCCCAAAGCTTCTATTGACCTGGCTCCAGTCTTTTCTCTGTCTCCCCATCTCCCTCTCCCTTTCTCTCTCTCTTTCTCTCTGTCACTCTTTCTGTGTATCTTTTTGTATTTTTGCCTCAGGAAACCTAGGGATATTCATGGCACCAAGGCAAATAATGTGGAATTAAAAACTAAATTCTTGAGGCCTTATCCTAGCAACAGGACCATCACCATCTGTTCAGAGGACAGGCCTGCCATTATCTGCTACATTCTTTGTGTATATTCCATCACCTGTGAGGGGAAAAACACTGGCCCTTTCCTGGGTTTTTTCTTTGTTACAAAAGAGTAGTCTGCTTCCTTCTCATGCAGCATGACATAAAGAACCCAACTCTGATAGGTAGAATGCACCACAAATTTAAAGGGATATATCAGGAGTTTTACAATTGCATCTCACAAATTAATCAGAGATTTAATATTTATGTATTAAGCAACAAACAGCACACGTTGTTGACTTCTTTTAGTAGAGTTACAAATTTTTTTCTGAATTGAAGAATACCAAACTCTGTCTTCCCCTTTACCTTATATTACAGAAGCATGGCCATAGTCTGGAATTTCTTTATAATGATAAACAAACAAAAAAACAAGCAAATAACCAAAAAAAAACCAAACCCGTGATTTCATTTGAACTTTTTTTGTGACAAAATCAAACCCTTATTTGCAAATGGTGCTCAGAGATATTATTTCAGTAACTCTGGGATAAACACTTATCCTAGTTAGAAATCTAGTTTTCCTCAGATTTAGAACAGAACTTCCATTAGAAATTTTATAGGTTAAAAACCTAATTCAAGTTTATTCAAAGATTTATACAAATTATTTCTCCTTCCAATTGTCATTATTACTTTGAATAAAGAATGGTCCTCCCAGCACAAAGACACACACAAATACACACAATAACAATGCCTCTCTAAACACTGGCATTTGCAAAACCCAGTCAGAGTCAAGAATGAGAAAAATGCTTCAATAATAGAGAGTTCTAGTACCCTTTTAGGAGGGAGTTGAGGTAGAGGGAAGGGGGGGGGGAAATCCTATAGGCTTAGGTAGAAGAATGCTATAGATAGTAAGTGAAAAAGATATGTAGATAAGACATCAATGTTTCCTTAGAAAGACTACTATGGGGATTTTTAAGAGCCCTTTCCCCTGCCCCCCTTACACCTTAAAGCACAATGGAGAACTTGGAATCCATATAAAATGAACTTGAAGTCAAAATGACAGGAAAATCATACATTTGTTCCATAAGATGGGAATTAACTATGGAAGAAAAGAATTAAGCTAAATAGACTTTAGCTCTTTGTCTACTATATTGGAAAGATTGCCTAAGTACCTGTTGGCTAAAGTCCAAAAATGTCATTGGCATCCAACATATGAAACTTGTCCTATTTCCATGCAGCCAATGTGCCCAAAATTATTTGTGAAATATGTACTGAAGTTTTCCATGTGCATGTTAATTATTTCCCTTATTAGATTACACCTTGTATTACTATCATCTGCATATTGGGCACTTGCAATTTCCTACGTTTCCCACATGGCTTTTGCTAAATTTTTCCTAGTAGCAGCAGTTGGAAGTCCTTGCCAATGAGGTGGGGATTCCGAGAAGCAGCTGGATCATTCTCTTCATCCATGAATATACTGAATCTTAAGGGAATAAAATCCCAAAGAAAATGCTTGGTTATTTTCAATAGATGGAAGGAATACATCTGCCCTGTAACACAAGATCAGAGTGTGGCAGGAATACAGATGAGAAAGGTGAACAGATGAGGTACTCTGTGATCATGAGGGAAGGTCGAAAGGGGTTTGCAGCTCATGGATGGGAGTTCAAAAGGTAAACACAAAACTCCCATATGCTCAAATAATAGCCCATTATAAAAATGTAAAAAAAAAATCTGACTGCATGAAAAGGATTGATGACAAATCTTCACCACTATATATATATATTTGCAAAGATGTCTATATAATAATGAATTTCACTGGCCGCTCACTGAAGGTATTCGAAGTAATTGAAAAGTCTCTTTTCAGACATTCCCTGTGCAAATACCTGTGTTTGAAGACTAAAGGAAGGCAAGTAACCATGCTGGGGGTTTATTTTCCCCTGGAAAACTATGACTATTTAAGCCATTAACTCAATTATTCCAAAGCAGTTAATTTAAGTCATCCAGTTAATTTAAGTTAGGTCCTCATAGCACCAATGGCACTAAATTATTCTCTATATAAAAGAGTTAGCTCCTCTCTAGTCGATGAATGCAAAGTACATTTCCCAACATAACCAAGTATATCAGTAACCACAAGGAAAACTGGAGGAGAGGGCATAAGGAGATCAGCAAATAAACTACTACTCCTTTTTGTATCTCAATGATAAATCCAAAAGCAGTCTACAGTTGCTCTGTTAGAAGTGGATTCTCATTGGCTGTAAAGAAAGTGTGCTCATAACTGAACTGGCACCACTGCTTCTAGTGTTCTTTGATATATCTTATCAAAACAAAACCAAAAAAAAAAAACCAGGAAGGGACTCAGATATCATGTACTGAAAATTAAAGTCAAAACCACCCAAAAGGGTTACCAAGAGATTCTAAAATGAAAATCAAAGAAATAACTGCTCCATGATTTCCTTCCTTCCTTCTTTGCTTGCTTCTACTCTTCATCAAAGACATGTCATTTTGATCCCTCCAACCCTCCCTGTCACCTCTAATCCCTAGACCCCATTGAGAACCTGATCATTCCCGAATTAGGTGAAACAAAGGAAATACCATAGACATACTTTATTTTCTGCATTAATTTATTGGGGGGGGGGTTGGCACATGGAGAGAAATAGAGTAATAAACTGCAATTTATCAGAAGACCAAGTCTGAGATAATAGGTGAATAAGCAAATGGTTTTACTTCTAACTCAATACCACTGGGCTGGGAGCCAGACAACCTAGGCTCTAGTCTCTGATTCTATTACCTATTATCTTTAATCAGATCAATAGACCTATCTGGACCTCACTATGCCATCCGCAAAATCAGATCATAACACCTACCTTTTCTACTTCACAAAGTCATGAGATTCACAAGTAATGTTTTTAAGAGCGCTTTAAAATTGTAAAGCATCATACAAATCTCAAATATTGTTATTTGAGCTAAAGCTGACTAATAACGAGATTATTAATAAAATACTTAATGTATTTATTTTTGGACCAGGCCTATAATTTCATGGACATGGCAGGAGTCCCTTTACTAATGCAGATCAGCATCAGCTCTGCAACCAATAGAATTAAAGAGTTGCCAGCATCACTGACAGGTGAAGTCACTGGCCTGCGTCATAGTTGGGGTTTGAATCCAGGTCTACTATTATGCCAGTGTGATTCTCCTATATATAACAGAAACAGGAATCAGACCTAGAGCTGTAATTTCATTAGAATAGGAAGCTCCTAGGTGAAGAAACTTCATAAACTTACACAGGTCAACATTTTCTTTTAATCTTAGCAGCCTAGAGTACTGAGAAAGGAAGTGATTGACAGGTCATGGAGCAAGTATGCTTCCAAAATAGGACTTCAGCCTAATTCTACTGAGTTTTGAGGTGAGTCTCTTCTCTACTCTTCTACTGTGTCATTATTAAGTAGTTGGTTTTACTTAGTTGACTCAATCTATCAATTAAGTCTAACCAATTTATATTAGTTCAAAATAGAATGAATTACATTTTTCAAATAGGGCAGTGAAATGGTACAATGCATACGATGCCCTAGCCTGGAGTCAGGAAGACCTGAATTCAAATCTGACCCCAGATACGCAGTAGCTGTGTGACCCTGGACAAGTCATATAAGCCTGTTTGCCTCATCTGTAAAATGAAACTAGAGAAGAAAATGGCAAACCACTTTGCCTTGAAAACGCTAAATGAGATCATGAAGAGTCAGACACAACTGAAATGAATAAACAACGTGAAATAATTTCTAATATATGTAGCTAATCTACTCTGATTATCTACTATAAATATTATTTATCAATCAATTTTCTTTCAGTCTCCAGCACACTACCTGGATGTTCTTCTTTCTTGCAGTGCATTCTCCACAAATGAAAATTTATTGTAATGGTATTCTAATCTAAATGCAATTAGGAGGGAAAACACGCTGCAAACACAGAGAACAACAAAACCTGAGAGTTGTGTGGTGCTTGATCCATTTACAAAGGACTTTTGAACACTTCATCACACTTGATCTTACAACAGCCTTGTGATATTTTAGGTCACATAATGTACACTCAAATTAACTATATAAATGCATAAATTCAGCAAAGATGTATTAAGTCCCTTCATTGTGCTAAGCATGGGGAATACAAAAATAAATAAGACACGGTCCTTGCCCTCATGCAGTTTATGATCTAGATGGAGAAGAGAGTATGACACACACATATATCTTGCGCAAGAGAAAATTGTAAATGCACATGTGAAGTACATATAAAATGCTATTCAAAAATCCAAAGAGGGAAAGTAAATCATCTGCTAGAGACATCATAGCAGGCTTCATTGAGACATTTGAACAAGGTATGACTGAATTGGTAGAATTTTACCTGATGGAAAACTAGGAAGGTAATTCTAAATTCATATTAAAAATATATGAGCAACAATAATAAAACAGCAAAGGACAATTCAAACCAATAAATGTATTGGGTGCCTATTAAGCACCAAGCATGGCATCACTGAAGACACAAAGACAGAAATGGAAGTCTTTTCTATAAAGGAGCTTATGTCCTAAGCATAGGAGAGCTGAGCTGTCCAATTTGATTGAAACACAGTTCGTTATGGGTGAACTAATGACCAAAATTTTGGAGGATGCCATATTATGAAAGGCCTTTAATTCTAGCCTAAGAAATTTGACTTTGGCAGGCAAGAATGAACACACTGAATAATTTTGAGCAGAGGGGTATAACAATCAATTTGTACATAAGGAAAATAAATCTACTGGCCTTGTGAAAATTGGCTTAGACAAAATAAAAATTAGAGATGGAGAGATCAATCAAGAGACTACTGAGGCAAGTACAAGGAAATGAACACCTGTATTAGGGTGGAGGGATAGGGGAAAGATGGAGAATTAACTAGAGGTAGATTCCATAGAACTAGGTACTTCATTATTTGTCAGGGTTGAAAAAAAAAAGAATAGAATCAAGGATGACACCAAGGTTGTAAGCAAGAATGAATTTTGGTGCCACTGACAGCAGTTGTGTCATGGATTCCAGAATTAATGTTCAGTGTTGAACAATTTGATTTTGCACTGTAAGTGGGACAATAGGAAATTATCCATTAGGCAATGAGAGATATCTCTCTAGAACTTAGGAAACAGATAAAAATTGTACATAAAGATTTGAAAATTGTCCACATGGGAATGGAGGAGTTTGGTAAAAGTGATAGAGGAAAGGGCTGAGTACTGATCCTTTGGGCACACTTACATGGAGAAGTTGGGAATAACAAGAGGTAAATGTGAAGAAAGAAGAACAGTTACAGAGAGAGGTAGTGGGAGAATCAGGAGAGTGTGATATTATGGAAGTCAAGGGAAGAAAGACTAATATGGGTAAGGGAGGGTGACAATTCTACAATGCTCATTGCTTTAGGGGAGTGAATTATCTGACCACTATCCCTCTCTAATATTCAGTTGATTTTATGCCAGGACACCATTCACTTAGTCAATCATTCAATGAAAACATTGAGTAGCTATCACGTGCAAGGTGGTATGTTGTAGAAATGTCCAATTTATCCAGTGCCTGATATAAACATACACTCAACTATTTCAGCATACTAGACTATTTATCTGAATTAAATAGATAAAACATTGAGATAATGTAGGACTATGTAGGAGTATAATTAATAGCTATCCTTCTGTATGATAACTGGGAAGTTATAATGTCCAATTGACAAGCTGGTCAGATACTTTAAAAAAATGTATGTCAGCCACAGAAAACAGGAAGTGCATCTAATTGCTTAACAGTGACCCCACTTGCCAACTTAGACTTGCTTCTGAAAGACTCTGAGAGAAATCAATAATCTCATCCTTAGCTAGAAGGATCATAGGAAAACTGAAAGAAATTTCAACATTTAACCAGAGAAAAGAAAGTTTCATTTGGACAAACATCAATTTTGAAAGCAATAATATCCAACTAACTAGTATTGAGATCAAACACTAAGAAAGTAGGTGATATTCATAATAATCATCTCTTTGGATATCAACTCTTAATATTAATCCTATTCTCTGAAAATTTTATACATATATGTCATCTCCCCAGTTACAATGTGAGCTTACCAAAAGCAGAGATGACTTCATTCTTCATACTGGAACCCCTAACATCTAGCAGAGGGTGTGGCATATAATAGGCACTTAATAAACCTTATTAGTTTATTATATTATTATTTTACAGAAAACTCAAACATTCTATTTTATAAATTAATCTGTCCCATGATTACTTTACTGAGTCAGCACCCTCACTGCATTTCAAACAAAATTTAACTGAAATTAAAGACAGTTAGCTAATACAGGGTATATAAAATGCTATAGTTAGAGTTAAGAAGATCTGAGTTTGAATCCTGCCTCAAATATTTACCCTGGTTCTCTGACCCTAGGCAAGTCACTTAACCTCTCTTTGCCTAAATTTCTGCATGTATAAAATAGGGACAATAATAGCACCTACATCTCAGGTTGTCACAAGAATAAAATTAGATGACATGTAAAGTGTTTTGCAAACCTTAAAGCACTACATAAATGCTAACTAGTATTATTATTGTTCTTACAAAAATTAATTTACATTATGTTTTCTAGGAAACAAAACTATCATATAAGAGTTGAAACTTGCAACCTAGCTATACAGGTGACAAAAGTGACAAAAGCAATAATTCTGCGTGGTACGGCTAGAGATTTCTCAGACAAAAATTTAAAAGATTTCAGACTTGTCTTTGTAATGCCCTTCCCTACCCTAACAAAAGCCCTTACCTCCTTTTCAAAACTCAATACTTAAGAGTGAAGTATATGCTCCTATGTTTATATCCTGAAAAAATGCTGGTGATAATGATTAGCATTGCTAAACTCCTTTAATGCTTGAAAGGCATCTTACAAAAATCTCATGGGATCCTCATAAAATCCCTTTAAGGTACGTATTGCAGGTATTTTAACCACATTTTACTGATGAGGAAACTGAGGCCCAGAGAGGTTAAATGCTTGCCTAGAATTTTGTTGTTGTTGTTCAGTCCTTTCAGTCACATCTGACTCTCCGTGTCCCCTTTGGGGGTTTTCTTGGCCAAAATTCTGAAGCGGTTTGCCATTTCCTTCCTCAGTTTATTTTACAGATGGGGAAACTGAGTCAAAGAGAGGGCAAGTCACTTGCCCAGGGTCACACAGCTAGTAAATGTCTGAAAAGATGAAGACTCATGAAGATGAGACTTCCTTATTCCAAGCCCAGTGCTCTATCCACTGCACTACCTCACTGCCCCTTGCCCAGGGTTACATAGCCATTAAGTGTCAAGCATTCTATCCACAGTATTATGAAAAGTGAAGCATTTCATCTAGAAATTAATTACAAATTTTAAAAGAAAACATTTATGTTTGGTGAAATTTTATCAAAACAGCAGTCATTTAAGAGACTAATGCTTTGTCTGTTCTCGAAGAGGGCCATGGCATTAGGGAACCGATGACATGACTTGCAATTGACTTTGATTTGAGTGATGGCTGTGCAAAGTCACCAGCCTCACTTTCTCCTCCAGAACCATCTGGGTCTAGTGGCCAGATATTCATTAGTATGACTGGCAGGATGCAGTGAGAGACCTTGGCCCTTTTAAGCTAAGGTCTTTTCATGTTCTCGCTTTGAGAATGGCAACGCACATTTAGTGAATAGGCCTCTTTAAGAAGTGAGTCAAGGGATGACCCCTTTAATAAAAAAAAAAAATCGAACTGGGAGGGAAGACTCTCAGGTTGCTGACCAAAAAAGAAACAGTTACTATTTACATTCACTCTGAGCCTGGAGGGTCCCTGCCCAAGCATCACTTAATGGTCATTTAAGAGACTACTTCCTGATTGAATGAACTTTCAGAAAAATGTGCAGAATAGTGAAAGCCAGCAGTACAGAATCACAATGGGCTGTTCCAAGTGCATAACTATTCAGTTTCAGGATCCTAGGATGGTAGAGCTGGACATGTACATAGGAATCATTTAGTCCAGTCCCTTCATTTCAAAGACGAAGCCCAAGTGTTTTAAGTGACACACTCAAGGTTTCAGAGCAAGTCAGTGACAGCCAATTAGAAAATATATGTTCTCCATGTGTAGATATTTTTGCTGAGAGACAATGTTGCTTCACTGTAATAATCCTGATGAATAGATTAGTATTCATGTGCTTCTAGTGTCTCTCCATAGGTACCATTGTTGCAGAGCATTATTTCAGGAGAAAAGAAAAGAAACCAAAGCCAGTACTTTTAAAATTTCTGTAATGCTCCTTCTATTAGATATTTTAATTTTATTGAACTGAAAATAGAATTTACCTATTACCATAAGGAATGTCTACCAAAAATCATCCTATAGTAGCTATAGTATCCCCAAAGGATAATGAGTTCTTACATATTTTTCCCAGTAATGTAGAGGAAATCATTAGTAACTTAAGACAGAAATAAAGAAATCATCTAATTAATGTATTCAGAGATGAATCTTAATGTCCAATTATTCTCTTGATTTGACACAACCTAGTAACAACATAACATAGTCAGCAACAATGTATTAATATTGGAAGAATTAAAAGAGGGGAAGGTAACCAAAATGGAGAGTTTGGTGGGGGGAGGGTAAAAAATCATTTTTCTATCACCCTTTCTTTTTTTTCTGTTCTAGTTTCTAACAGATCAATGTATTTTCAGAGTTTCTTATGCTAAAACAGCTAAACAAACATAGAAGCAATGTTAAAAACTGTAAGGTACACTAAATACTGAATACTCTCAGACTCATGATAAAGTAAGTATGTTTATCCATTTAATCAATGAACATTGCCTATCATTCAGTTGTTTCTATCATTTCTCTTTCAGTTTAGATTTAAAATCTCAAGCTTCTCTTAAGGCTCACCGCAAATGAGCACCACCTCTAACACAAGGTCTCGTACCCCCTATATGTTACTGTCCTAACCATCATGATGGCAATATGTGTGTATACACATATACATGAGTGTATGTATGTTTATGTACACATATGTATTTGTAAATATATATATGTATATGTAACAATCTCTGACAAAGGGTTAGCTAGACACATATCCCACACTAGGATTTGTAGTTCTTCCCAGGTTGGGAAGAGAGGAAACTAATGCAAAATCAGCTTTCAGACTTGAGGATGGAGGCAGAGATGGGAAGGGGAAGGAAGGGGAGGCAGGGTCTTACAGTGGAGTTTTTTTGTTTGTTTGTTTTTGATGAACAATAGTGGAGTTCAGGACTCTTGGGGAGAAGAGGAGAAGGGAGAAGTGGTGATTATTCCAGTCAGCAGCTGGAGCTCCCTTTGTTAAGACCACGAGAGATGTTGTTCAGTGATTGAGTCGTGTCTGATTTTTTTGTGACCCCCATGGGCCATACCACCTAAAGTCTGTCCAAATTCATAGTGGTTGTTTCCATGACACTATCCATCTCATCTTCTGCTGTCCCCTTTTCCTTCTGCCTTCAATCTTTCCAACATCAGGGTCTTTTCCAATGAGTCCCATCTTCTCATCATGTGGCCAAAGTATTTAAGCTTCAGTTTCAATATTTGATCTTCCAGTGAATAGCCTGAAATAATTTCTTTAAGTACTGCCTGACTTGGCCTCCTTGCTGTCCAAGGGATTCTCAAAAGTCTTCCCCAGCAGCACAATTCAAAAGTATTGATTCTGTGGCACTCGGCTTTCCTTATGGTCAACTTTCATAGCCATACATTGCTACTGGAAAAACCATAGCTTTGACTACACAAACCATTGTCAGCAAGGTGATGTCTCTGCTTTTTACTATGCTATACAGATTTGCCATAGCTTTCCTTCCAAGGAGCAAGTGTCTTTTAATGTCATGGCTGCAGTTGTTGTCTGCAATGATCTTTGAGCTCAAGAATATAAAATCTGACAGTGCTTCCTTTCTTCTTTCTCTGTTTGCCGGGAAGTAACGGGACCAGTTGCCGAGATCGTAGTTTGGGTTTTTTTTAAATTTTGTTTTGTTTTTAATGCTAAGCTTCAAGCCACCTTTTATATCCTCCTCTTCCACACTCATTAAGAGGCTTCTCAATTCCTCTTCACTTTCTACCATCAGAGTGGTATCATCTGCATATCTGAGATTGTTGATATTTCTCCAGGCAACCTTTAATTCCAGCTTTTGATTCATCCAGCCTGGCATTTTGCATAATGTATTCTGCATATAAGTTAGATAAATAAGGAGACAATATACAATCTTGTCATATTCTTTTTCCAATCTTAAACCCAATAAATTGTTCCATGTTTGGTTCTTTGTTCCATGTTTGGTTCTATCTGTTGCTTCTTGGTTCACATACAGGTTCCTCAGGAGACAAGTAAGATGATTTGGTATTTCTATCTCTTTGAGGACTTGCCACATTTTGTTGGGATCTCCACAGTCAGAGGCTTTAATATAGTCGATGAAGCAGAAGTAGATTTTTTTTTTCTGGAACTCCTTCGTTTTCTCCATAATCCAGCAAATATTGGCAAATTGATTCTAGTTCCTCTGCCTCTTCAAAAACCAGTCTGCTCTTCTGGTAATTCTTGGGTCACGTATTGCTGAAGCCTTGCAGAATTTTAAGCATGACTTTGTTGGTGTGTGAAATGAGAGCAATTGTTTGGTTTGAACATTCTTTCACATGGCCCTTTTTTTAAGACTGGGATGTAAACTGATCTTTCCTATCCAGTGGCCACTTGCTGTGATTTCCAAATTTGCTGGCATATTAAGTGCAGCACTTTAACAGCATCATCTTTTAGGGCTTTAAATAGCTCAGCCAGAATTCCATCACCTCCACTAACCTTATAGTTAGTAATGTTTCTTAAGTTACATTAAGTAACATGAAGTTACTTAACTTCATTCCCCAGTATCTATGGCTCTAGATCAGTAACCACATCATTGTGGTTACCAGTGATGTTAAGATCTTTCTTGTATAGTTCTTGTGTGTATTCTTGCTATGTCTTCTTATTCTCTTCTGCTTCTGTTAAATCCATACCATTTTTGTCTTTTATCATGCCCATTTTTTGCATAAAACTTTCCATTGATATCTTGAATTTTCTTGAAGAGATCTCTTGTCTTTCCCATTCTACAGTTTTCTTCTATTTCTTTGCATTACTCATTTAGGATGAGTATCTCTCCTTACTATTCTCTGGAATTCTTCATTCAGTTGAATATATCTTTCCCTTCCTACTTTCCCTTTTCCTTTCCTTCTTTACTCAGCTATTCATAAAGCCTCATCAGACAATCATTTTGCTTTCTTGCTCTTCTTTTTCTTTGGAATGTTTTTATTGCTGCCTCCTATACAATATTGTAAACCTTTGTCAATAGATCTGGGAGGTAGAGTGACATAAGAGGTGAACTCCATCTAAATGGACAAATTGAGAAATGCATGTGACTGTACAGATGTTTTATCCCTGGTACTTGCCTCAAATGAAACCAGCCAGCTCAGAGAAACAGGTGGGCCCTCTTCTAACCCAGCCTTGTTTTTGTTTGTTTGTCTGTTGTTGTTGTTGTTGTTTTAATTTATTCTGTTAAAGAATACATTTGGGGGCAGCTAGGTGGTGAAGTGGATAGAGCACTGGCCCTGAATTCAGGAGGACCTGAGTTCAAATCCAGCCTCAGACACATAACACTTACTAGCTGTGTGACCTTGGGCAAGTCACTTAACCCCATTGCCTAGCCAAAAAATAAAAAAATAAAGAATACATTTGCCAAATTTAAGATTATATTTATGAACACTGGTGGTTGACCCTGTTGTTATGTTCCTGAGTATTCCTTTATTCATGACATGAGGGCAAAATCAGAGCCTCACAGGAGCATGGGACCTTTCCTATGCAAAGCTAGGAAAGCAACCTCTTTTGTTGTTGAGTCATTTTCAATCATGTCCAACTTTTTATGACCCCATTTGGGGTTTTCTTGGCAAAGATTCTGGAGTGGCCTGCCATTTCCTCCTTTAGTTCATTTTACAGATAAGGAAAGTGAGGTAAACAGGGTCAAATGAATTGCCCAGGTTCCCATAGCTCAGTAAGTAATGAGGCTGGATTTGAACTCAGGAAGATGAGTCTTCCTGACTCCAGACCAGGTACTCTATTCACTGCACCACCTAGTTGCCAACCTCTAGTCCACTGTTAGAGAGTTTTGCTCTCTACCTGGGACCATAAGCACTAGCCATTTCATAGCTTACCTTCTAAGGGCACAATTACTGTCATGTGGACCCTCTTTTATAAATTTCCTTCATAAAAATGAGCCAAGGTTTCATTTACTCAGAATATATTTTGTATTTATTTATCTTTGTACATATATTCTTTCTCCCTCAAAGAACCTAAGTTCCTTGAGGGCAGGAAATGTTTAGTAGATAGTTATCTGTGTATCTCCAGTATCTTGCACATAGAGGACATTTGACAAATGAATGAATGAACATAAATCAATATCTATCTTGAAATGAATAATTTACATGTTTTTACTGGTTCAGTCTTAATTGATAGCCATACAGAACACAGGCACACAGCCATAACATTAATAATAATACTTCAGATGCCTGTTTTCATTAGTCACTGGGCTAAAAGTCAAGTTCATGTAAATTGTTAATTTTTTTGCATAAAATATAAATGTAACCCCTTATATGAAAAACAATCATAAATTATCAGTGAGAGAAATAAATAAGTGAAGAAGAGGATGCTTTCCCACAGATAATAGCTAGAGAGGCTTTAATGCCTGCTATTCTCTTTAGTTCTCTGCCTTTTTACCCATTGGATGCCTGAGACTTTCGCTCAAAAGGAGTTTGCCCATCTTTAATGAGTGTATGGGAAACTATTTAATCTGCCACTATTATTTTCTTGTAGTGTTAGAATGGAGAAAGGTTGTTGGGGGTTTTTTCCTGAAAAGCAGACTTAAAGTAATAACTGTCATCAAATATTTGAAGGGTTATCATATTGGAAGGAGATTAAATTTCGTGTGTGAGGTTCCAGATAAGAGAACTGACCATTGGTGGAAATCATAAGGAGACAGGTTTAATATAGGAAGTAACTTTCTAACAATAGAGGTATTCAGGAATTATTTAGCTTCCTGTGTTGAAACAGAAACTAGATAATCACCTGTCAAATATATTGTTTGAGAAAATAATTCTGCATTGGGTGGAAACTTGAATTTGATGAACTATAAAATCATTTCTAATTCTGAATTGTTTTAAGATGTATACTTCTGATTGGCCTCGAAACATAGATAGCCACTGCTTAAAACCTGTTACTACTTAGTAGTAGCTCTGTTTTGTCTTTAATGTTGAATGTGGCTCCTACAACTGTCCATAGAGTCATATTTGAAGTCAACATTGAATCAAGTCTCCAAGCTTTATGGCAACTTTATAGGATGGCACTTTGGTCTACATAGGTTACATTGTTCTCTGCCCACCTTTTTGGCATTGGTTATGTTAAAATTGCCCGTTCTGGAATGCTTCAGAGAACAAATGGGATTATAGGAGTACAAGAGTGAGGTATCTTGATGTGTGTTCACTGAAAAGTAGTTTCAGGTTTGTATGTGGGGTGTGTAACATGGATGGAAGTATTCACAATTTTGAGTAAATGAAGAGGATTTGAAGGCCATGATTATATACCGAGAATGAAGTATAATTTTACTAAGGGTAATAGGTGAATAAAGAATAGGAGATCACACTGAATAAAATTGATGTGTTGTTATAAAAAAGAATAACTAAAGCAATTGTGTGGTTTTGGTAACAAAAAGCAAAAGAAATACCATTAGTGACCTGGTCATATTTTTCCTTACAACAGCACAAAATTACTTAGTGCTCTTAACTATTAATTGATTAGAATAATTCCTGAGACTTAACCTAAACACTTTGATGGGTTAATAGTAACAAAGCAAAAGTTTTTCAATAATCATTAGGCTCCAAATTCTATTTGTCCCCAAAATGTGCAATATACTTAATGCTTCTCTATGTTTTTTGCTCCTTTCTTCTTAACTAAGCATTCCCTAAGACTTAGCCCTTGGCCCCTTTTCCTTAGTAAATTTAGTCTTTGTCTTGTCTTAAACTCTGTGCAAACGTTTTTTAAATCTCTAATTAAAGATTGAGGACCTGGAAACCTTTTCCTCCTACCTCAAGTCTAGTCCCACAATGATAGCAAACTTTAAAATATCAATTCAATTCATTATACATATACACTCTATTGTTGCTTCAAACTTTGCATTCCAAACCTACACTTCTCAACCCACTCACCAGTTTCTCCCTCAAAATAATCTTTTTTTTTTTCCAACCAGTAGGGCTTACAAGTTCAATTCTTGACACTTCCCTATTGCCAGAAGAAGAATCTGACAATTAATATCCCAGGAACATGGGACCAATAGACATTACCCAGCTTCCTCAGCATTCCTCCTCCCCCCATAGAGTAAGTAATAATTCCATTAAAAACAACAGATAGGGCTCATAGACAGGGTGAAAACAAAGCAGCCAACTCTCTTTAAGGTTTGGAAAAACTAACTTGAAAGTGGAATGGGGCTCTGAGGAAAGACCTGAGCCAATCCAGACAAATGTAGAAAGTAAACAAGATACAGGTACCAGGGCTACAACACTACCTAGATGCAGTTCCAATTGTTCTCTCTTGCTTTGACCTCAAATTCTGACTCCTCGCTTTCTGGGATGCTGAATGAGGGTTTTATACTAAGCTCTAGTCTATTCCCCAAATTCTACCCTACTCTGTTCCATAAACTTTCCCAGCCTATTATTGTGTCTAACCTTGTCCACCTATGTAATGAGTCTTTGCCACTGTTCTGGTCCTGAGCTCTAGATGGCTTGTGACTTCTTCTCCCTTCACTACACATCTTCTACCACTTTTGTGATTGCTTATTTCTCACTTCTTTGCTCCTTCTACTACAACTTCTGGCACTGATCATGATGGCCCATTACTGATAACCATTTGTTTTGACTACTCTCCAGTTCTAATCTGGTTGATGATTACCTATTTCAGACACTTCCCTGCCTCAAGCAATCTCTCTCCCTAATTCTACTTACAGATGCAAATCTTGACTCCTCTTCAGGACCACAGACTCAGTTGGAGCTTGACTATATCACTAACCAGATCACTTAGATCCTTACAATCACAAAATTTCATTGATCCTTTCTTCAAAAAAGTTTTTATATCCATCCTTTCCTCACCATTCCCAGTGCACATCATAGGTGCTTAGTAAACGCGTTATTGACTGACTGACTACAATCAACCCAGTCCTTGCTTGTGCTACTAAAATAACCTTCTAATTGATCTCATCTCCAGTATTCACTACCCCAATCTTACATATCATTAGCAGAACCTTCTTAAAAACAATGATTTCATCATCTCTGATTTAAAAAATCTTCAAAGGCTTCACTTCACTTACTTAACAAAATTTAAGCTCCTCAAACTACCAGTTAAGGTTTTCCATACTCCCAGGCAACTCTATTATCTCCCATGACTCTCCCAGCATAAATCCCCCTATATAGTTGGGCCAATGGCTTCTGATCATTCCTTGCTCTTTCCCAACTAAATCTTTACTCTTGCTATTTGTCCCACCTCAAACTCTCTTTTCTGTCTCTCTAAACCAACTCATTCTTCAAGGTTCATTTCAAATCCTACTACATTCATAAAGACTTCCTGATCACATTGATCTCACTCTTTTCTAAACCTCTATGTTACCTATGGCACTCAGTCTTTCAATGAATTAAATATTGCCTTCTATTATGGCCTTTATGTGGAAGTATATGATAGGAAATGAACTAGTTATATAGGGAAAATGAGGCAGTAACAGTCAGTCTGAGAAATGTACTGTTACCCACAAAATGTTAGAAGAGGAAGGTCTTCCAAGTACCAGGTAGATGTTCTATGGAGGATTGAGGACATGCAGAACTGCTCAAAATAAGAACATCTGGATGAGATACACACTACTAAAGGAAGCTGATATAATTTGATTGTTGACTGATCATCGATATGATAACTTAGCCATTTAAATAGTTTTGTTTAACTTGTTCTTGTCTCCCCAGCTAACTAGATTATAAACTTCTGCTATTCAAAGTGACTTTGAAGAGCCCTTCTAATTCAAAAATGTTATACTTTGGTTCATACCACATTAATTTTTTCCACATTCAACTGTATTTTCCTATGTCCATTGTGGTGATTTTTTAAAAAACATGTGGCTCTGTGATTTCACTCACATAGAGAACCCCAGGTAAGGAAATTCCTCCTACCAATTCTGGTAAATATTTCCTCTTCAATGTAAGTTTTGGAGTTGCCTGGCATCACTGAAAAGTAGTGACTTGCCTAGGGTCACACAGCCAGTATGTTTTAGAGACAGCACATGAACACAGAATAGTTTGGCTCCAAAGCTGGCTCACTAGCCACTATGCCACTACGCCATGCCACCTCTCCATAGTATTGGAGACTTGTAAAAATTACTCGTAGAATGAACGAATGAATGGCATACAGACATTTTCCAATCATTCTATCATCTCTCATTCACTTACTTTTACTGATTTCCCTGTAATGTTCTGGGTCTAATTTATGGCCATTTTATTTATTAAATACTATTGAAATCTCAGAGACAGTGCTCTACTTCCTGAATGAACCCTTTAGTTTCACTAATTCTTAAGAACTTCTTTTCAAAGCTGATTTTGATTTTTATTAAATTTCATTAAGTTTGTCACAGCGCATGATTTTTTTAGCCACGTATTTGTAGGTTATCTATTTAAGAAACCTCTAAAGTTTTACTCACTCAATAACTTTAACTTCCTAAAATTAATATTGCATCTGAAATCCTTTGTGATAATTTGGTGAGAATAAATTGGGGGGAGAAAGTAAAACAAGAGAGTAGGAGCATTTAATCACCAACTGGAAGAACTAAGGGAACTTGGGTGAAGCCAAGACAGTTTAACCCAAATGGTCACTAACCATCCAATTCAAGAATCATCTTGCTATCATGATTCATCACAAAGATATTAGAAAATGAAATATTGAATAATTCTTCTTTCATTTGTTGAGAAAGAAAATGTAAAATCTATGTTGTCATGAACATAGTGCATTACGTCAGTCAGGCCCTAATCGTTAATGACTGCCAGAGTAACCAATAGGAAGGTACTACAATACTCTTTAAGGGATAATGAAAACAAAGTCCTATTTGCTGATTGGCTATTGTGCCAGTCATTAGTCTTACAAAATGGTGAGATTTTATAAGCAGACTACCGCATTAATCTCAGTAGGCAATACCCTAAACATAAAAAGGGGGGAGGGGTGGTTGTAGAGAAGTGCTTTTTATTTGACTTAATAATAATGACCTCTGGGCAAGACACTTAAAAATAGATTAATTAAAAAACCCTACTGTCTTTGATTCAGGACCCCAGCTTCTTCCACAGATTATTACCTGCCAGGAAATGCCCTGGCATCCAGCTTTATTGCTTTAATAGAAGAGCAAATGGAATAATAAGAATCCTATGGTCCCATGATTTCCTAATCCTTACATATCAGCAGTGGTAAATGTAAATGGGGGGCAGAGAGTAGCCCCCCATTTGAATAAAATTTGAATAATCATTTGAATAAAATTAGAGTTTGATGTTAATGCCAATCACAATGAAGCAATCATCTTTACTGTTGAAACCTCCAACCAATTTCTCTATTTTCATGAAAGATTTAACTGTGAGGGTGAAGAGGTTAGTAATATATGTAGAGTGAATAGGCTCATAAACATAAACAGGATGCTGAAGTAGGATCTAAATGAAGAAGGGATAATTAAATACATTTAATAGTGTATGTGGCTGAGCAAAAGATCATGGAAAGTATCCGAAAATATAACATCACCGAGAAGTCAAGGGAAATAAATGGAGAAAGAAAAAAGGACAGATAACTCAGGGGGACTGAATAAATCTCAGATAGGATATAAAAGACTAGAAACAGATGTTTATATTAAACTGCCAATGGAGTGATGAAACCATACAGATTGTGGTACCAATTTAACTGGAAAAAGCCATGGAGAGCAGACAGAGATTGGAGCTGGGGCTCTATTTTCCACCAGTCAAGTTAAAGGGGGCTGCTGGGGTGGCTGCTACTGCTAATGATGGATACCATATGCTGACAGACAAGAGACTTATCCTGGGTATATGTAGTTAGTTGTGTTTGCATATGTATATGTGACATGTATGTATATATGGATGAACTTATACATGAATTGTGCTTTTTTATTTTATTAATCCAAAATTATTTCAGCTTTGAAAAACCAAGAATAGGATGTCTAAACATAAATTCCTATAACTTTTATATCCTCAATGTGAGCTCCTTGATGGCAAAGCCTGTTAGGATGTTTGTTTGTTTTTCCTTTTTTCCCCAGTGCCTAGGACAGTGTTTGATACAAAGTGTAGAAAAGCCTGATGTATTGAATTGATGTGAAGTCAGTAGTTAAATAGTTGTGTTCAATTCTAGAATGAGGCAAGTCTAAAAAATAAACCTATGCCTCAATTAATTTTAGATTTCAAGCAAAAGCATTTTTATTTGATTCACATAATCAGCTGCTTCAGTTGCCTACGTTGTTCTGATAGGAGAGAACTGAACTAATCATCCATTACGATGAAAAAGAAAAGCAGCTTTAGAATAAGATAAAGAAAAGTCACTCTCTTAGGGGGAGACTGTGAGGATAGATTGTTTTTTTTTAAATTAAGGATTTATCCAGTTCACAGATAGAAAATAGCTCTTATGTGGTAGAAAAAAAAATCAGCCTTGGAGTCAGAAAATGTGGGTTCAAATCCACCTTCTGCCACAGACTCATCTGGAAAATGAGGAGTCTAAAGTAAGTGATCTCTGAGGTTTCTTCAAGTTCTGACATCCTATGAATCTACAGTCAATTCAAAATGAAAAATACAAACTAGGTTCTTCCAACTAGCCTTATTTTATAAATAACTCACTTTCCCACTAGTTAAATAACTTCCTTAGCCTAAGTAAAGAAAAGGTTAAAAACAATTGTTGGTTCCGTAAACTTACATTTTTTTCCCCTCCTGGCAGAAGCCCACTGTCTAGGTAAACTATATAATTCTTAATGTAAGATAATAGTAAGTCATTCTGTTTGCTTGCTGGGAAAATATTGGGGTCTTAATAAAAGGCCAGAGAAACAGCAGCCTCAGAAGGTCAGAGAAAGAAGACAAGAGAAGGGAATTATTGGGAAAAAATAATATTTTAGGCACCTTTCCTCCTTTAAACAATGTGAGGCCACCACATGTCTAAAGTGGGTCTGCCAAAACAACTAGTGGATTTGGTCCGGTCAGCAGGGAAAAAAACCCATGAAACTAGTTAATTTACCATCATACATGGACAAGAAAAATAAAGATTGCTTGACTGAAATGTTCATTTCAACATGAATTACATTGATGTCATGTGGGCTGAGTCTAAAAGTTCTTCTCTTCTCCAAAACTCATAAAAATATGAAGAGAAGAAAGAGAGAGCCACAGAATAACTATTTAAAAATATTTTGGTAGTCCTCATTAAAAAGGGTTTAAGTATGTTGGGTTACATTTTATTGCAGAGTATTAAAATTCAGTCAAGAGAGAGATGTTCAATCTGGAATTCAAATGCCAAAATGGTAAGTGCAGTGACTCAGATCCAATGGCCTTTGACCAAGGATTAGACTTGCAGCTGAGGAGGACTTGTTCCCTCAGAAAGCCCATTGATTCTGTCTCCTTAGTAAAAGGATATTTACACCACTAGCTGGAAAAGCTTTTATACTCACGGCTACAAAATAAACTCTAAAATAATATGCACGACTTACAAAGCAGATATTTTCAGGTAAACCTGAATGCATAGTGATAAACGACAAACTGGCCTGCTCCACATCAGCTACAGACAAAGATGATCATATCCTTCTTGTTCTTGTTATCACTCACAGGTGTTTCACTTCTGGGCTTGTGAACTCTGAACTTCCTTAATCTGACCAATATCTTTTACCGTTCTATCTTTTTTAATGCCTTATGACTCCCTAACTTTGTTCTTTGTCCTTACTGTGACTTTCTTTCTTTCTACCACTCGGTTCTTTCCCAAGCCATCATTCTGCACTCTTCTCCCTTCCCTATCAACTGCTTGGTGAACCAATTCAACTCTATGCTGTTCTCTTCTCCTGAGTCACTTGCCCCCAAAACATGCTGCCTATCATCTATCATCCCTTTCCAAACACAAACATTGGTTATTTGTATGTAGTTGTTTCCATTTTGTCTCTCCCGTTAGACTATGAGCTCCTTTAAAATGAGGACTGGTTTTGTGTTGTTATTGTTGTTGTTTTGTTTTGTTTTAGTTTTAGTTTTTGCCTTTCTTTGAATGCCAAGCACTTATCACAATGCCTGGAATATGCATCGTAGGTATTTAATAAATACTTACTGGCTAAATGATTGACTCCTACCTTCTGCTTCTGAAGAGAACTAGAGGAAATCATGACACTGTGCTGACTGAGCCCAATATGATACTTGTGTCATCTAATCTTAACTAGGCCTTCACTGAAGCAGGACAATTCTTTACACTTCCCCATTCGATTTGCTATCCCACTCACCATAACAGCTATGCAAAACCCTCTCACCTCATCTCATTTCCTCAAATATCTCTACTAAGGACCTCCCCTCACATTGAAAAATAACAATAAGGCCTTTCAGGAATCCTCTCTCATCTCCTTTTCTTCCCAACTCATATCATTCAGATTTCTTTCCCCATTATCTTCTTTACTCCAGTCTCAGATCAAGTGGTGGATCATCTGTGGGAAAATTGGAACACTAATGCATTGTTGGTGAAGTTGTGAAATGATTCAACCATTTTGAAGAGCAATTTGGAACTATAAAAATGTGCATACCCTTTGACCCAACAATAGCACTTCTAGGACTATGTCCCAAAGAGATCATACAAATGGGAAAAGGACCCACATGTAGAAAAATATTTATAGCAGCTCTTTTTGTGGTGGCAAAGAATTGGAAATTGAGAGAATGCCCATCAATTGGGGAATGGCTTGAATAAGTTGTGGTATACGAATGTAATGGAATACTATTGTGCTATAAGAAATGATGAACAGGCTGAGTTTCTATGATCTGATGCTGAGTGAAGTAAGCAGAACCAGGAGAATGTTGTACACAGTAACAGTCACATTGTGCAATGACTAATGTTGATAAACTTAACCCTTCCCAGCAATACAAGGATCTAAGACATCTCCAAAGGCCTCATGATGAAAAAATGCTATCCACATCCAAAGAAAGAACTATGGAGTTTGAATGCATATCGAAGTATTCTATTTGCTATTTTTTTTCTTCTGTTGAGTTTTGTTTCCTCTTTCTGGTGGTTCCTCCTATTGATTCTAATTCTTCCTTACAACATCACTAATGTGAAAATATGCTTAATAGAAATGTATATGTATAGCCTATATCATATTGTGCACCATCTTGGGGAACGTGGTGGGGAGGAAGGGAAAGAAAACTTTTAAACTCAAAAGCATATGGAAGTGATTGTTGATAAGTCAAGATAAATTAATAAAAAAAGAGGTGGATCTTCTACTTTACAAGGCCAACCCCCCTAATGCACCCTTTATCTCATCCCAAACCCTTCTATTTCTCAGCAAATATGCCCCATTGACATCCCCAATATCTTTTCTATCTCCAGTCTCTCTCTATCTACAGGCTCCTTCCCTGCTGCCTACAAACAAACATACTCGTGTTGTCCATATCCATACCTCCAATAAGTTCTCATTTGATCCTACCTTCCCCCTCTAACTATCATCCTTATGACTCTCTGTCCCTTCTCAGCTGAACATTTTAAGAAAGTCATGATGTTTGGAGCCTCCATTTTTTCTCCTCTCACTCTCTCCTAAATTTTCTGTAATGTATCTTCTGCCTTTATCATTCAACTGAAACTTCTCTCTCTAAAGATACCAATGATTTTTAATTGTCAAATGAAAGGATCTTTTCTCATCCTTCTTTACATCTCTACAGCTGTCAACACTGTTGATTATCGCCTCCTAGAACTTCTATCCCCTCAAGGTTTTCATAACAATGCTCTCTCACAGTTCTTCTATTTATCAAATCACTTCTCAGTCTCCTTTATACATTCTCCATGTATATCACACCCACTCACCACAGGAGCTCCACAAGGCACTATATTGGACTCTTCTCTTTTCCTTCTATACTATCACATTCAGTGATCTCATCAACCCCATGGGTTTTTACTGGTATGCTGATGGTCCCGAGATCTATATACCCAACTCCAGTCTCTCTCCTGTTCTAGAATCCCACATCCCCTATTGCCTGTTGTACACATCAAGCTGGATATCCCATAGGCATTTCAAACTCAATGTGTTCAAAACAGAATTCACTGTCTTTCTCTCAAAACCTTCCATTCTTCTGAACTTCCTTATTACAATAAAAGGCACTACCACCTCTCAGTCATGCAGGATAACAATTTCAGTGGTATTCTCAGTGCCTCACTCTAATTTACCCTACATATCCAATCCATTGTCAAATAGTGTTTCTACATATACGTCTCTTTTATCTGTCTCTCTCTCCACTCACACAGCCTATTTCAAGCATTCAGCGCCTCTTGCCTTCATTATTACAATTACACTATATTTGGCCTCCCTTCCTCAAGTCTCTCTATATTCCAATCCATTCAGCTGCCAAAGTAATTCTTATGAAGTCTGCCCATGACAATCCACTCCCCCCATGATATCCAGAGGTTCCCTAGTCTAGTATCAAATATAAATTCCTTTGTTTGGCATTTAAAGCCCTTCCAAACTTGATCCCTTCATACAAAAAAGGCTCATGTGCCCCCTTCTACAATAAGCCTTTCCCAATGATCCCAATTGTCGGTTACTATTCTCTGCTCCATAAAATTGTGCCTATAACTCCCTGCTTAAATGTTGTTTATCACTCACTACAGGGAGTAGGGGAATCATTTTTTGGTTTTGATTTTGTATCTCTAGGGCCTAGCCCTGTGCTTTCCACATAGTAGGCAATTAATAAATCTTTGTTTTGTGGATTGGATTGGCCATTCTGATTTATTCTGTCAAATCAAATATAAAGAATACACACACACACACACACACACACACACACACACACACACAGGAAACCTGGAGGACATACTTAGCCCCCCCCCAAAAAAAGTACAATAAATGTTAACACCATTTGCTGACTTAAAATCTGTAGTGATTTATTTTTATTCTTCAGGGCCAGGATTTATTTTTCTTTACTTAGATGGCCTTTTGGAATTTTAGTTTCAATGAGAATATTGCATTGACAGCACTGAGGATCTGTTTACCAAAGCCATTTTCAACTTCCTAATTCTGTCTCCTCTTCCCAGTTTTAACAATGTACAATAATACAGGATTACATAGTTGCCTAAATGTGAAGCCACTCTGATGAGATATCTTTCTACTGAGATTCTACGAGTGATCAATCCTATCAACAATGCTTGGCTCACAATCATACCCCCAGAAGGCTTACATTTCCTTCTGCGTCATGAATCCAATTGAAATTCCAAGCAAAGATCCCTGGTGAAGGGGAGCAATCATTTTCTCTCGAGAACTTAGGAAAATGCTTTCTAAACTAACAAGGGAACTCAGGACTCCCTTAAGTAAAGCAGAGCAGACGGACAAACCAGCCCCATTTTGCTCCCTTCTATCACACTTTGGTTCCAAGAATAAACAATGAACAAGAGCGTATAAAGAAATTAGAATGGCATAAGTGCCAAAGGTATCCCTTGGAGCTGCATATATTGCGTTGTCATGTAAAAGAGCCCTTGAAAGATAAAGGCACTAAGCCTAATTATATTACTGGTTTCATGTTAATCTGAACCATTGACTGACTTCAGACTTTGGATGATATCATACATCGTGGCTGCAGTAATTAATTCACCTCTTACTTCCAAAAACATGTTGGAAAATTAATTTCAAATGCTAAAATGAATTTGGCATCACAAGATATGAAAATTGTGTTACCTGGCAATCATTTTGAAATTTTATCTAGAGTACTTTTTGTGTCATATTCACAAATGCACAGAGACTCCCTGGCTTAGAAACACTTTCTCATTGTTATAAAGAAAGTTACTCTCTGCTCACCACCATCCATAACTTCTGCTTCTGTAAACTTTTGGAAAATAATGTGTAATTCGTTTTTCCCATAAATTTCTATACAAAGAATAACTAGAGGGAAAAATAACTTGAATTATAAATTATCAAAGTCAAATACTTGAAGGTTTAGGTAGAAGTAAAATAAATAATGTGGCATATTTGGAAGGGAGGGTCACTACAATAATCAAATCCCGATTTAAAGACAGCCATAGCTGCTGTTAAAATGGAAACCTAACTCTCATTCCCAAATTTTAAGCTACAATTCAATAACCAGGAATGGCAATACAATCATTTGTATAAATTTAGGCTGTAAATGTGTGCTTCCCCAGTTTTCATCCTCATGATCTAGCTTGCCAATAATCCCAATACAGATAGCTGGTTAGGAAAGGCAACATATTTGGGGCAAGTTCAGTTAAATGGAAGAACCTTCCACAATATTAAGCTGTCCTCATTGACGAGTGAGTAGTCAGACTGCACAGCCCCAGAAAAAGTCCAAAAATTTATTTGTTCATCCCTCATTTAGATCACCCCAGTCCTGGAGAAAGCTATGTCACTGGATGTATATTGTAATATAGCAGAGTCAAGCACAGCTGGACACTCTTTCCATTTGGCAAAGGACTACACTGGTCTTACCATCCTTCTGTTAATGGCAACCTAACCTTACTACCTGATTTTAATAATCACTCATTTCTATGATTGCAGTAGACATGTTTTTGCCCACAGAAGAGTTTGGGTTTGGGGGCAGGGAGAGAGAGAAATTACTTTATTAGATAATTTTCCTTTTGTGAATTAGGGATTTTTCTCAGAGTAGAGAGAAACTTCAAAACCCTCCAGAAATGGAATCCTGCCCATGGATTGACTACTACAGATCAAGTTTCCAGTGGGCTAATAACCTGCTCCAGTGAAAACATATTTTTAATTTGCTTTTAGGGTTATTTATTTTTTATTATTACACTAAGGGTTTATAATTTAATGTCAAACATAATTTTGCACGAATTATGTGACTGTACTATGATGCAGTAGATAAGCTCTGTGTGCCTAGTTGGCATTGCCTCAAACTATGTTTTTGAGAAAATGGATCACTATTTGGCAGATTGCCATTCCATAAACTGCTCTGTACAACTTTAAAAGGAAAAAGTTGCAAAGAATTTTGGTGTTTAGCAAAGAACATCCTTGGCAATTTTAGCAATGGAAAGAGGAACCACTATGGTTACAATTAGGTATGACAAAAATTGCATGGATGTTATAAAAAAAAAAGCCCTACTAATTAACATTTGTAAAGTCATACTTGTTTTAAATAAATTTAGTTCTTTATTTTAAAGATAATTTTGAAGAGTATTATGATGTCAACCTAGTTCTATAATTAAATACCACAATTTTATGCTTGTAGAAGTTTAGCCAGAGATAAAATGAAGAAAAAGAAAAAGTCTTCCTTAGAGGAATAATATGTGAATTTTTTTAAAAACTAAGAATGTATTCAGAGGTTAAGAGAAACAGAGTTGTTCTTATGTTAGTATAAGACTTTATACCGTCTCAGTTGACTTTGATAGACGTTGTGTCATGAGATATTGACAAAACCCAGTGAGTTGGATACAATTGCTATCTGTGTTTTCCAGATAAAAGAACTGAGGCTAGATTAAGTGTGTTCCCCAAGATGAAATTCAGTCAGTGACAGAGCCAAGATGAAAATCCATGTCTTTTGACTCAATCTAGATAAGTAGGTTAATAATACTTATAGAAGGCAGGAATGTTCCTAGAAAAATGCCATATAAATATGAACTACTATTACCATTCCTGGTTGTTGTTGGGTTTTTTTTTTCCATTACACCAGTGATATTAAACTCAAATAGAAATGAATCCCTCCTGCTACATGCTGAATTCAAAAACCACAAATTAGCATTATCTATGTTATAATGTATTTTTATGTAATAACATTTCCCAATTATGTTTTCATCTTGCTCCACCCAATGGGAGCTTTGCAGGCCAGCATGTGGCCTGAGCCTTGTGTTTGACATCTCAGAACTACAACAATCTACCTCCTACCATTATTCATTCAATAATGAGAACATAATGAGAACAACCCCAAACAGTCATGAACCTGGAAACATTTCATCAAAAAGTAATTTGAAATATCACATTCTACTCAATAATTTTTAAAAAATCTTTAAACCAACATGATGAAAGAGTAACATGTACATCTTTAAAATGACAACTTTTATTAATTGCAAAACTCAAATTAAATCATACATATAACACAAGCTAAACATAACAGAGACTGTATGAGTCAAATTAGAATCCAAAGTCTTGTCTCCACAAAGCCAAACCAAAAACACTAAGGCATTGTTGGCGGAGTTGTGAACTGATTCAACAATTCTGGAGAGCAATTTGGAACTATACCCAAAGAGCTAGAAAACTGTGCATACTCTTTGATCCAGCAATACAGCTACTAGGTCTATATCTCAAAGAGATCATAAAAAGGGGAAAGGGCCCACATGAACAAAAGCATTTACAGCACCTCTTTTTGTGGTGGCAAAGAATTGGAAATTGAGGGGATATCCATCAATTGGGAAATGGTTGAACAAGTTGTAGTATATGAATGTAAGGCAATAATATTGTTCTATAAGAAATGATGAGCAGGCAAATTTCAGAAAAACCTGGGAAGACTTACATAAACTGATGCTGAGGGAAGTGAGCAGAACCAGGAAAACATTGCACACAGTAACACCAACATTGTGCAATGAACAGCTTTCATAGAATTAACTCTTCTCAGCAATGCAATGATCCAAGACAGTTCCTAATGACTCATAATGGAAGATGCTAACCATTTCCAGAGAGGAACCTATGGAGTCTGAATGCAGCTCAAAGCATACTATTTTCTTCTTTTTGTTTTTTTTTCTTTCTCATGTTTTTTCCCTTTCATTCTGACTTGTCCTTCATAGCATGACTAATATGGAAATATATTTAATATGATTGTACATGTATAGGCTATATCAGATTGCATACTGTCTTAGGGAAGGGGGAGAGGAGGGAGGGGGGGAAAATCTGGAACTCAAAATCTTATAAAGATGAATGTTGAAAACTAAAAATAAATAAATATACATACATATTTTTTAAAAAGCCAAATCAAATATAGGGAAAATAAATATAAATACACAGAGTTACAGGTATCAGGCAGAGTTTCTAGTTTTTTCTACTGAATTTATTAGCCAGGTAATTGCAATGATCAATTATTAGTCAATCACTAAGCAATTGCTCTCATTTGATCAGATTATTTTTCATTATCATGAGTGAAATGACTAAGTGGTAAAATTCTTTCATGGACTAAAATAATGGATCATATGCATTGTCATCAGCTCACTTAGGTTTATTAACCTAGCCTTCACAAAGTTAGTAAGCATCTTCATAGCACAAAAGAGAGAATATTGGCTCTAGGGCGAGAAGACCTGAGTTCAAATCTTGCATCTGACAATTACTTCTTTAGTGATTTTTGGAAAGCTACTTAACTCCCATGGGCTTAGTTTCCTAATTCACAAAAACAGAGTGTTGAACCAGATCACTTATGAGGTCCCTTCCAGATTTGGTTCCATGATCCTATGATCTAATGTCTTTCCCCATTGTTTCAAAACACAATTCTGGTCCTATAAAATGTATAACAGTAGAGTGGCCACAATCTTATGGCCTTTCTTAAGTTCTTACATTCTTACTGAAGGGTTTTTTTTCCTTCGTATTTGTTAGACAACATATTGATACTTGTTTTTTATTTTGTTCATCAGCAAGTATTTTAAAGGAGGAAATGGTTTTGTCTGAAAAAAGTTACATCAATTAGCAAAACATTATTTAAGACAAAGACAAAGGCCATCTCTATAGACATGATACGACAAGACTGGTCACTTTGGCTTTTTGTTCCTTTTGTTTCTATCCTGCCAACCACGAACTTACTTTGGCTTTTAACAGGTCTAGATAGAGTAAATAGCTGGAGAAATTCAAACTCTAAGATTAAGCATCAAGCAACATATGTTTTTAAGCCAAGCACTGGGCCAAGAGAAGGATCCACAGAAACAAAAATTTAAACTGTCCCTTTCATTTAAGAAGCTTGTACTCTCTAAAAAATCTACAATATGTTCATAGATAAGTATGTAAAATGGATAGGGAGATACAGATATACACATTTATAGGAACATATATAATATACAGATTATATGTGTGTATATATACACACATATATAATCTACATACACCTAGACATATAGATAGATATAGATGTAGATATGTTCTGAGTCAGATAATCACTAGCTGTATCATCTTGGGCAAGTCTTACCTATGTTGGCCTCAGATTTAATTTGTAAAAATGGTGATACCTCACAGAGTTGGTCTGATGATCAAATTAGATAAAATGTTAAGTACTTTATAAACCTTCAAGCGTTACATAAATTCTCGCTGTTATTGTTGTTGTTGTTATTGATGTTGTCATTACCTCTGCTTTTGGTGGCCAGGAATTCTGGGACTGGCTTGCTAAGTTGGCTCTGCTCTGACCTAGAGCTAAGCCAATTACTGAGTCATGACTTCATAGCTGTCTTTCTTCTCCTCTCCCTGTCTCTGTCTCAGTCTCTCTCTATCTCTCTCTGTCTGTCTTTGTCTCTGACTCTGCCTGTCTGTGTATCTCTGTCTGTCTGTGTGTGTATGTGTGTGTATCTGCCTCTCTCAGTGTCT
The DNA here is from genome assembly GCF_003287225.1 of Phascolarctos cinereus. Lineage (NCBI taxonomy): Eukaryota > Metazoa > Chordata > Mammalia > Diprotodontia > Phascolarctidae > Phascolarctos > Phascolarctos cinereus. The sequence continues at coordinate 167,087,439 of NW_027556098.1, read as the reverse complement.
CTATCTATAAACATCCATAAATGCCAAAATGGGCCTAGGTTACCTCAAGATCTATCTTCTTCAAAAGTAAGAATAAGAAATTATGACTGGCATCTGAGTAAAGGAAAGAAAAGTAGGGCAAGAGAACAAAAGCAGGTTATATCAAGCAGAAAGCAATGGGGCTGAGCATCTTCCTTCACTCTCACCAGGCTCTTCTTTATAAAGAGAGGGTGAGGAGCAAAGACAGGAAAAAGTATAAAAGAATAAGATAGAGGGAAAAACACAATTAATTATCTTAACATGGATTGTGAATGAGATAAATTCACCCATAAAACAGAGAAGGTTAGCAGCATGGATTGGAAAACAAAATACAACCATACATTGTTTACAAGAAATACACCTGAACTAGAGAGATTCACACTCGGTTAAAATATCTGGCTGGATCAAAATCTATTATGCTTTAGCTGAACTAAAAAAAAAAAGGAGGGGAGTAATTATGATAAGGCAACAGCAAAACTACCTTATACCTTCAATAAAAGAAGATCCAAATGGATATATTACCTAGGTATAAAAAGTCATATCGTATACAGATTGGAGAAGCATAGAAAAATGCCTATAAGAACTGTGAATAAGAGAAAAATTCATGACAAGAGAAGGAGTAGAGAGGATCACAAAAGGGTAAGATGAATAACTTTGATTACATAAAATCAAAGCAAGTTTACACAAACAAATCCAACAAAGAGAACAGTTAACTTGGAAAAAGAAAATCTTTGAAGCAAGTTTTTTCTGATAAAGTCTTAATTTCAAGATATATGCAGAATTGATTTAAATTTATAAAAACAACAGCCATCCCCCTCAAATGATAAATAGTCTAAGGATATGAACAGACAAATCTCAAGGAGGAAAAAGTCTATCTACAGTCATATGAAAAAATGCTCCAAATCACTATAAATTAGAGAAATGCAAATTAAAGCAATTCTGGGATTGTTCTTGTATAGAATCCACCAAAACGGCAAGGAGGATTTTTAAAAAAGAAAAATTATAAATATTGGAAGGACTGTGTGAAAATAGAATGGTATACTGCTGGTGGGCATGTGAATGGGTATAACTTCTTTGTAAAGCAATTTGGAATTATTCACAAAAAAGTTATTAAACATTGCACTCCTTCTGACCCAGTTATATAAGACTACTAGGCCTATATTCAAAAGAGATCAAAAGAAGATGAAAATGTTGTTTATGTACAAAAATAATTGTAACAAGTCTTTTTTGTGGTGGCAAAAAAATGGGAACTTAGAAGACATAAAATAATAGAATAATGGTTTAATAAGTTATGGTATATTAATATGATGGAGTGCTATTATTCTGTAAGAAATAAGGAAATAGGTAATTTCAAAAAGACATTGAAAGACTTACATGAACTGATATAGAGAGAAGTGAGTAGAAATAGAAAAATTTGTACCATTGCATCAATATCATAAAAATGAACAATTTTGAGTAATTTTAGAATCAAATTCTCAGAATCCAAAGGACTATGTATACTGTAAAATGTAACACTGTGAAAACTATGAAGTAAAATAGCAAGTATCGATAGTGGAGGGTTTGTGGAATGATAAGCATCATTATTATATTGGTGAAGAGCTCCTCAATATCATAAAGAGTGACTAAGCAGCTCACTGGAAGGGGGGAGTGGTATAAATAATGTTAAATTATTATAAAATTGGCCATACGTATGTACACATGTAAACACACATGTGTGTATACATACAAATATGGGTACATCCATGCATATACATGTGTGTATATATGTGTTGTCAGTGCCTATGTACACATATGTCAATATGCATTCATGGGTATAAGTATATATTTATACATACTATAAATATATGAGCATGTATGCCCTTATTAATATATCACAGTTATACATGTGTATATGCACATATGTAGATATGATAAGTATAAATATTCCATCTGAGAAATTTGCCCTTTTCCAATTCTGTGATATCTCTCCCATTTTCAATGATCTTTCAAATTCCACTCATGACTCAGCAATTACACGTCAATTCTTTTAAGGTGCAAGGTTGTAGTTCATATCGGCCAAGTAATTTGAGTGAATCAAGGGCAGTGGATGCTTTCTAACTATCGCCTTATCTTGGGTATCAAATTTCTGTTAGACATTTTTGTCCTTTTGTTGTTGCTGTTGTTGTTCCTTTGTTTTCAAAGAGGATCAATGTATTTTCACCTCAAAGGTATTTTTATTTTACAGATAAAATGGATACAAAATAAGAATCCAGTATTTCTACCCTTTTTTTCCTCTTGTCAGCATCATCAGTTCACCTGCCTCAAGCAAAGGTGCTTTCCATCCCCTCTCTCTTTGATTGCCTTGTTCTCCTAATAGAATTTAAAACAAAACCAACCAACCAGGAAACAAAAAGACTGTTCTTTTTGTTGTCCTTAGCTTACCAATTTTCTGAGATTAACCATACTCATATTCATCTTTTAGTACACAAGTTTGTTTCTGCCTCCTGCACATTTCTCTTTTAAATCGAGACTGGTTGTTTATTTCCAGGTACATACATCCACATTGGTCTCTTAGGACAAATTCCACTTTTTCCCCTTGCTTATTGGGATTGTTTCCTTTCATCCTTTGGGATTTTAATCTTGAGGATATAACATGCCTACTGGACTCATCTCCCCTGAAATATATTACTCCATGGAATCCTACCTATCTTTCCTCTGAACTCTTGTAAATCTGCTTTTCCAAAATCTAGGATGCATTTCAAACTATGACCAGATTGGCTTTCTTCTCTATCACAAACTCTAGTATGAAGTAGTCACTACCCTCTAAGATTTTCATCAGTTCACTATTAATGGCAATCAAATCCAGAATAGGATTTCTTACTGTTGATTCTTTTAGCTTTGGAAGGATGAAATTATGACTAAAATAAGTCAAGAAGCTATTAGTGTATCTTCTTTTGGAAGAGAGAGAGCTCTACAGGATTTAATGGGCATAAGAAGCTCCTGGTAAGAAAACTCTGTCTACCAATACACAGAAGCAACTGTTTTACAACTTGTTGCCTGGGGCACTGAAGTTTAAGAGGCTTGTCCAGTGTTACACAGCCAGTATATCAGAGATGGAACTGAACCCAATTTGTACTGACTCTGAGGCCTGCCTGCCATCCACAGTACCACAGCTGACTCTCTAAAATGATGCTACCTCCTACTGAATTAATTGCTTAAAACAACTGCTTTGGTATCATGCAGATATAGCTTATGTGAAATGATATACCAAAAGTGAGTATACCTCCAGCAAAATTTAGTACATGATCCAATGCAATTCCTAGGCATGAAAGCCTTTTATTGCATATATCTCTTAGGTGCTTGGGGAGTTTTCCCTCCCTTTTAAACTCTAGAAATGAGAATTTGGTGCTGATTCATTAAAGGCACTAAGCTAGCAACAATGTAAATTGAAGTTCCCTACTTATCCTAGGGAGACAGGCGATAGGTAATAACGTCATGCCAATTTTCACAGGGAGCTTGGGTTTCTTGGCTACCACCAGATGTGTTGAAGGAGCTGTGCTTGATGGCATCCTCAAAGCATTTAGCATCCCATAAGTACTGAGTTACCAGTAATGACAAAATGGAGAGGAACCTTGGACAAATAAATCACAGGTAACAAAAACAGCCATAACAATGCAGTACAGACACTGTTCCCCAGTAAACAACAAGTTTACTTTCAATCCATCTTTATAGACATAAAATCATCCCTGACATTTTGAAATTTGCCCTAAAGAAATCAATTCTACATCTTTTACTATGGATAACACTAATATTTTATACAATTTTCCTCTTGGGAAAAGCATCCTGCATAATAGAAATATATGCTGTTCACAACTGAATAGCTGTTGGCTTCATTCAGTCTTCAAATAAATAAGAAATATAATGAGAAAGAGTATGATAAAACAAAAAGAACACTAGCCAGAAAGCCACCATTTGTCATTTGGTCTTTTCTCTGCTACTAATTTTATGACCTTAAACAGGTAACTTCATATTTCTGCGCCTCTGTTTCTTCATTCCTAAGAGGAGAAAGTTATACTAAATGATCTATAATGTCCTTACCAGTTCTAACTGGAAAATATTATTGCTTTTAAGTATCAACCACCATACAAATCCCATTATTAGTCCAGATCAGGGCCTCTTCACTCTCTGTGTGTGTCATGAATCATTTTGGCAGTCTGGTGAAGCCTATGGACCTCTTTTCAGAGTAATGCTTTAAATTCATAAGACAAAATGAATAGGATTATCAAGGAAACCAATTTTACTGAACTAGTCATCAGATTTTTTTTAAGAGTTCATGGAACCAAGTTAAGAATTCTTGAACTAGTTGGTCCCAGCAGAATATACATAATCTAAAACACAGCAAATCAGGGTATAGAATTTATATGTAAAAATTCTTGAAGGATATGTCTGGAAGTAAAATATAAATATTCATTTCATAATGAGAATTAGCTCTATCTGCTTCATTGTTGCATCTCCCAGTACAAAGCAATTCACTTTTGTGCTTCTATTCCCAGTACAATGTTATCTTCACCCTAATAAAGACCAATCCCTGCACTCCTCATGACTTTCTCCCCAATACCTATGGTTTAACTTCATTTTCTGCCTTCTTCAATCTCAATCCAGTCGTTAGCTATTTCACATCTATACCGTCCTCTACTCTTGAATTGCTTGCCCCTTTGTCTTACTGCTGCTTATCTCTTGACAAAACTCATTCCTCAATTATTCCCACTATCTGCCTCCTCTTCTCCTGCTCATGAGCTGCTGAACAGAGCTAGAGGAAGTCCCATTTCACATGTTGACTGGGTACATTACAAATTAACCAACATAAAGTAGGCCCACACCATAGTAAAGCAACCCTTTTATTTCTTTCCAATTGATTCCCTATCTTATTCCCCACAAAAGTCATTACCAACCTTTGCACTTCTTAGGCCTCCCTATTCCTTGCCTCGGGACCCTACCTCTTACTTTATTGAGAATACTAATGCCATTTGGTAAGAGTTACCTCTTATCCTATTCCCTTCTTTTCAAAACCTTATAATATCATCTCCCGATCTCTCTTCCTTTATCCCATTTTCTGACAAAATGGTGGCCCTTCGAAGTCCTTGCCAAGGCTAACTCTTCTCCATGTGCATATCATCTCATCCCTTTCTAACTTTTCCAGCAGATTGTATTTTCAATCATTGTCTCTCTCATATAAACCTTTTACCTTTTTCTATTTAGTTCATCCCTACTGTTTTCAAACATGCCCAACTTTTCCAAATTAAAAAAAAATCAATAGGTTATTCCTTCAAGCTATTATTCTAAATCTCTTTTCTTTTTCTCATCCAAATTCCTTGGGAAAAAAAAAGCAGTCTACACCTACTGCCTCCACTTTTTTTTTCTCAAATACTCCTCAATCCTTTGTAATCTGACTTTTAATCTTATCACTCAACTGAAACTTCTTTCTCTAAATTTATCACCCATCTCTTAATTGCCAGATTTAATGGTCTTTTATCAGCTCTCATACTTCCTGACCTATTTACTGCGTTTGACACTGCTGATCACAATCTCCTCCTAGATGTTCTCCTCTCTCTGAGGTCTCATGACACCATTGTCTCCTGGTTCTTCTCCTCATACTCTTCCTCCTCCATACACACACACACACACACACACACACACACAACACACACACACACACCTTACAATCATGATCATCTGACTGGGTACCACAAAATGCAGATGCTCTAGTTCACCCTGATGTAACTGAGCGAGCAAGAACCAAACAGGTATGCTCTTACAGCTTTAAGGTATAGTCACCAAATAAATGTTTTGATTTTATTTCAGAATTTGTTTTGCTTGACTTTGTTATGAGGGCTTTTTTTTTCCTCCTTGGGGAGGGGGAGGTGGAAAACAAAGGAAAGAGATACTTGTTAATTTTTTTAAAATTAAGAATCTATAATAATAATAACAGTAATAATAATATTTATGTAGTGCTATGTACCAGGCACTGTGCTCAGTGCTTTGCAATTATTAGCTCATTTGATTTCACAACAACCCTGGGAGTAAGTGCCATTATTATCCCCATTTTACAGATGAGGAACCTAAGGCAAAGGTTAAATGACTTGCCCAGGGTCACACAGCTAGTAAGTATACGAGGCTGGATTTAAATTCAGATCTTCCTTACTCCAGGCCTAGTGCTCTATCTACTGTGCCATCTGTCATATATGTATATGCACATGTGTACATATACATGTATATACATATTTGCATTCATATCTTTTAAATGTTTATACTTTGTTTTTCTAAATCCATAGAATTTTTTAACTATGAGAGATCTTATTACTTAAAAAATGCAAGTAATCAGAGGAATCCTTTTTCCCCATGTGTATTAATAGCTCTATTCCCCTATTATGTATCAGAAGAAGGAAGAGGAAGAACTGAAAGAAAGGAGGAAAGGAAGAAAGGAAGAAAGAAAGAAAGAAAGAAAGAAAGAAAGAAGAAAGAAAGAAAAAAGAAAGAAGAAAGAAAGAAAGAAAGAAAGAAAGAAAAAAGAAAGAAAGAAAGAAAGAAAGAAAGAAGAGAAGAAGAAGAGAGAGAAAGAAAGAAAGAAGAAGAGAAAGAAAGAAGAAAGAGAGAGAAAGAAGAGAAGGAAAGAAAGAGAGAGAGAAAGGAAGAAAGAAAGAAAGAAAAGAAAGAAAGAAAGAGAGAGAAGAGAGAGAGAAAGAAAGAAAGAAAGAAAGAAAGAAAGAAAGAAAGAGAAAGAAGAAAGAGAGAGAAAGAAAGGAAAGAAAGAGAGAAGAAAGGAAAGAGAGAGAAGAAAGGAAAGAAAGAGAGAGAGAAAGGAAGAAAGAAAGAAAGAAAGAAAGAAAGAAAGAAAAAAGAGAGAGAGAGAGAGAGAGAGAGGAAAGAAAGAAAGAAAAAAAAAAGAGAAAAGAAAGAGAAGGAAAGAGAGAGAGAAGAAAGAAAGAGAGAGAAAGAAAAGAGAGAGAAGAAAGGAAAGAAAAGAGAAGAAAGGAAGAAAGAAAGAAAGAAAGAAAGAAAGAAAGAAAGAAAGAAAGAAAGAAAAAAGAGAGAGAGAGAGAAAGGAAAGAGAGAAAGGAAGAAAGAAAGAAAGAGAGAGAGAGAGAGAGAGAGAGAGAGAGAGAGAGAGAGAGAGAGAGAGAAGAAGGAAAGGAAAAGAAAAAGGAAAGGAAGGAAAGGAAAGGAAAGGAAAGGAAAGGAAAGGAAAGGAAAGGAAAGGAAGGAAAGGAAAGGGAAGGAAAGGGAAGGAAAAGAAAGGAAAGGAAAGGAAAGGAAAGGAAAGGAAAGGAAAGGAAAGGAAAGGAAAGGAAAGGAAAGGAAAGGAAAGGAAAGGAAAGGAAAGGAAAGGAAAGGAAAGGAAAGGAAAGACTTCTCAGGGTAGGTGTATATATTTCAAATGTATTTAAAGTGGCATACAATTTAGGCTTTAGTTGATTGCTGCAGTCATGAAAAATGCCTTGCATGGTATCATTTATGAAATTTGAGAGAAATGCTTACTGACTTTGCCAAATTTTGCCTGTGGCAAAACCCAGAACTGCTTTCAGCTCCAAGTTAAAGGCTTTCAGAGCAAAAAACCTCTCTTTTTTGCATTTCTTTAGGGTGAGTCTCAACAAATCTGTATAGTCAAAGTGGGAATTGAATCAAAGAAATTTCAACCTGTAAGAGAAAGGTGTTCCTTTCACATATAAAGGCATTTTTTTCATATTACATTCTATATTTGAAGTATGCAGTCATATATATAATATATATACATATATATACACATATATATACATATATATACACACACACACACACATACATATATATATATATATGCATACGTAAATCCAAATTTCAATTTCTTAAAATTCACTGCCAATTAATTTTGTTCACCTTTTCAAAGAACACAACCAAGACACCATCATCACAGGAAGCACCATTGTATCTCTAGTGTCTCATAATAGTGATGGCAGCCTTCTGCATCATTGCTTTGACAATCTGCCACTGATTTTTGTGGTCTCCTTCTTGGTCTCCAAGCTCTGTGAAGCAGCTGGCAATCTTGATGGAGAATTACATTCTCACTTGCTGGTCCTTGTGATACTTAACAATGTTATCTCTTGTAGTAATGATGTATATATACCCATGGGCTTCAATGGCTATTGCAGGCAATAGTTGGATCTGCTTGGTTAACCCTAAACCATTTCTTGTATCCCTTAACAACTTCTGAAAAGAGACATATAATCTCAACAGAATTGTCCTCATGTAGCCACAGGTATTGGTAAACAAAGAGCCTCAAAAGTAATTAGCTTCCATAATCCATATTATTGAGAATTTTTTAAATTCTTGTTTATGCCATGCAAGTTGTTCTACATACTAAAAACATATGGATTATAGTGTTTCCACAATTATATAATGAAATTAGATTAGATTAAAGAAGAAAATATGAGTAAAATGGGCTAAAGGAAATAGTAAGGTACAAGAACAAGCATAATGATTTAGAAAGAATAGGAGAGGTAATATGAGAAGCCTATAAAATAAACTAGAATAACAAGAAAAGAAAACAATCTTCAATTTATATAAACAGTGCTTAAACCAAAAAGAGAAGAATGAAGGAAAGGGCATTATCATTTTCAGTAGAAGATTGTAGACGATTATAGTACTGCATTGAATTGAGTTACAACACCATAATACCAGGATAAAAATTTGAGTAGCACACAGATGTAAGATTTAGCAAAGAAAGCCAAAAGCACATTTTGAGTTGAAAATCTGTGATGTAATGATGCAGGCTGGGTCCCTTTTACATTATTAGAGTGTTTAAGATATTTTATCATAAACTATAAAGTTAGAGCTAGAGAGGACCTTGGAAATCATCTGGTCCAACCTCCTCATTTTGTAGATGAGACTGAAAGAGATTGGCTTGTCTAAGTTCACACAGCCAGAAAATGAGAGAGCATAGATTTGGACCCTGGAAGACAAACTAGCTAAGGTTAGATTTATGTTTTCCTAAAATATTTCTGTAATTTCTCTTTTTGGAATAACCTATAAGCTCCTTAACCTTTATATCAAAATGATGAATATCATTTCCTGTAGACGGTAGGCATTCAAAAAGGAAAGAAGAGAGTATCTATATAGCACCTACTAGGTGCCAAACACTGTTCTAAACACTTTTACCAATATCATTCCATTTGATCCTCACAACAACCTTGCAGGTAGGGGTTGGGGAGGTCAGGGGAGAAGAAGGTTAGGGAAGGGGAAGAGAGGGAAAGGGTATGGAAGGGCAAAGAATAAGCATTTAAATAGCAACTACTATGTGTCAGGCACTGTGCTAAGTATTTTTACAAATATTAGCTCATTTGATTCTCATAGCAACCCTATGAGGTAAATGTTATTATCCCAGTTTTACAGCTGAAGAAACTGAGGCAAACAGAAGGTAAGTAACTTGCCCAGGGTAAGCTATTAAAAGTCTGTTGAATTCAAGACCTTCTGACTCCAGGCCTAGCACTCTATCCATTCTACTACCTAGATGCTTTGCAAAAAAGGATAGATGATTACATATTATCATCATAATACAGCTCCCAACTTTGTGTATCCAACAACATTCAGTTAATAATGGTATTGGGGCTTTTCTAGAAAGTAACAACTTCTCTCAACACCTAATGTATGTGATACTATATTCTCAAAACTATGAAAGAATCTTTAGTCACACAGTTTCTATTAGTGTTAAAGGGAATTGAATACCTAAGCCCTGCTCATAAAGTCAAGAGTCTATTCCCTTAAACATTATTAAAAAAAACTTAAGCCATTAATATGTTTCTTGCCAAGTGATAAACCTGTTACTGGTGTATAAAATTACAGGAGAATTATGCTACGTAAAAAGGACAAAACACACATAGGGCAAGGCCTCCAATGAGTTAGACAGATAGCCGACCATCTGGACATGGACAAGAACCTTACAGAAGGAGAAGTTAAGGATGGGCATGTTCTACACCAATGGAAGGGATACTCATATCAATGAAATCACAGATCCACCAAAGGTTCGAAGGACAAAATTATAGAAAAATTTAGTGGTTAATTGAGGAATGAGAGGGGGTATACTAATGAATGCTGGAATAATTGGTAAGCTCACATATTTCTTTATAGATGTAGCTTAGATGTGGTATAGATGTGGGTTCAGTGCCCACAAGTTTCCTCAAATTCCCCATAGTCCATCTTCCCATATTTACAAACATATAATTCCAACATTCTGGCTAAAAAGGTTTTGATGAAATTTGATATTATACATCAGTATAATGTTTCTAGTACATAAACATTAGGAACTGAGAAGATAAAACAAAAGGGAAGGCTGCATCTTCAAAGACAGAAAGAAACCTGAGGTCTGCAGGAAAAAAAAATATGGAGAATCACAGAGAAGATGCTGAAGATGGGGTATGGAAGCCATAAAAAAGTAAAACAGAGTAGCTCAGAAAATATTAAAAATATAACTGTTAATAGGTAACTTAGATAAAGCAATTCACTACTTACTCAAAAAGGAAATGACAATCCAGTATCTTTGCCAAGAAAACCCCAAATGGGTTCATGAAGAGGTGGTCATAACTGAAATAACTGAACAACGCTTTGCTCTCCTTTCTGTCTATAATGGTTCTTGCAATGGCATTGTCCATAGAATAAAAAGAGAAGAAAAGCCCTCCATACTGCCCTTGATTCTCCATCCAAAGCTTCAGTTTCACGTCAAGAGTTAGCAGAATTATTTATAAGGGCACAACATAAACTCTAGCCTAGGACTTAATTCTGCTCACTGCCTCTTTCACCTCTGCACCATTCCAACCCTGTTACAACATGTAAGGACTCTATAACATTAGTATCATATTTTACAAACACTTAGAATTCACAAAAAACACAATCATGCTGTATCCAACAACGTGGTGAATAATACGTTCTCAATGAGTGGTTTTCCAGATAACTGAAGTTCCTCTTTCAGCTCAAAGCCTTTAAACAAAAATAAAGAAGTGGTTGCCATTTTGATGGAGATCTCTAAGATGTTCTGCTCTATACTTCTCTGCCTTAATAGAGTGATCTAAACATAGATATAGGGACTGGGTCCATGATTTGGTTGATATAGAGAACTCTCATGTGAGAAAACATCCCCTTTGCCTAGAAGGTCACCACCTTCTCTAAGATGTGTAGCTCTTAGTAGATGAGTCCATTGAGAAATTAAGTGATTTCTCAGGGTCACAGGGGTCTGTATGTTAGAGGCTGACCTTGAACTCAGGTCTTTCTGACTCCAAGATGAGTTCTCTATCAAATATATCATGTTGGGTCTCATTCTGAACCTTACGGTTGTCATTCTGAACAGCATATGTGTGATGTTGGAATAGAGTGATGCACTAAAGAGCTATTGAAATGTGTAGGGCACTTTGCCCTTTCACTGAATGATCCCCATTACTGCGCTGTGTTTCTACTTGGTATTTCTTTGTTCTAGCACTTCCTACAACACTTTTAATATGGTATCCCTCCAACCTAGGGAAGAAATGTGAAGTGGCTAAAGGAAACCTGATAACCAAGTTTATTAACTCCCCTCCTTTTTACAGAACACTGAGATAATAGGTTCTGGCCTGAAGGGAGCTGGATTTCTTTCCTACTTAGTAATATGCATAAGCTTTGTGACCAAATTTTCCTAAGCACTCTGAAGCTTTCTTCCTCCATCTTACCCTCTCTGTTTTTGAGTTCTAAGTTGTTTTCTGGTTGTTTGAGGTTGCTAGAAATCTGGCAAGTAAGGAGAGAGTTCCTATGTTACTGAAACCTTATGCACAAAGAGTCATCAATAGTAGGATCAGCTGCTATAGCTAAACAGGATTTTGTTTCTTTTATCTCCTGTTCCTCCTTTCCTTTTTTTCTGATTATGGCAGATATAACTAAATGATCAATATTCTCTCTTTCACAGGGCTGATTATCTTCCTTGACTATTGCCTTGTTGCAATTATTCACATTGCTACATTCATGCTTTACTTGATATTCCTAAACTATTTTTCTTTATTAAAGGACCGTCTTGACATTCATGTACTGGTAGCAGCTTGCCAGGTGTTTCCAAAAAGGAAAAACAAAAGTTTAAATGAAACATTTCTCTCTTCCTGATTGATGTGAATTGTAAAAAGAAAAGATTTCAGCTCATGGATACAATCAAAAAATACGGAAAGACAATTGAATATTATTACATAAATTAGAGAACAGTAAAATTTCACCTTGGGGTTAGAAGGAGATGTTGACATGTCACTTAGTGACAAAGTGCTAAGAAATCCTGTGGCATTTGATTGAATTTTACTCCAGTTATTATTACAATAGGAAATACAACACATATTGTACTGGTGGGCAGATCAAACCTTTGTGTGATTGTTGTAACCTTTGGTAAAGCCTAGTGATTCTTGTTCCTTTTCAGAAAGATATTAATGCGACAGTGAGGCTATTTTTTTTTCCACCACACACACTAAAACTAGTGTGCATGCATCAGAACACTGCCAAAGCACGTTGCCTTCATACAAAGATCCATACAGATCCTAATCATAAAATAATCCATTCTGTACTCTGTTTTTATGACATTTATATGAATCCGGCCACAGCCTCATCAAGCAATTCACAGAGGAAAATTGTTCTATTTATGTGACTGATTCCAGGCATTAGACAGAGTGGACTTGATTTCTGGAAGGGGTTGGGAGGGAAGATACACAATTTCTTAAAATCACTAATCTAAAACTCAGAGAAGCAATTTTAACACTATTTACTACTACATTTGCATCAGCATATCAAATGGAGCCATCAACTTTTTTTTTTTGCTCCCCTTCAGGTAGTAATATCAAATGCTGATGTTCCTGAAACAAAGAGATTTGAGAGACCAACAGGACACCTGGAAATAGTTTTCTACTCCTCTGCTTACTTAGAAGAGACAGTGAAGTAGAAATGAAGCCTTCCTATGTATGTTTGTGTTCTGATTTCTTTCTCTGTTTTTTGCTACACTTCAAGAAATATTATGCAGTTAATTTCCTTAACTTTCAGTATTTTATAAAAATACTAAAAGGCATTTGATCTTAAACACATTAAATAATGCAGTCCCTGAAAAAATTGCATATATTCATTTGTCCTGTGTACTTAAAAGTACACAACAATGATGGATGAATTTATATGCTAGTTTTAGCCTCTCTTGGGGGGTGTAATAAGTGGCAAGCATTTTCTTCTTGGAACAAGTTAGGAGAAAGCTTCTAAGAAAGCTAATTTATTGGTTTGGGAGAAACTACGGAAAAAATATTTAAGAAGAACTGTCTCATCGATGATCTGATATAACAGTACCATATCCATTTTATACAACCTGATGTTAGTTTACAATAGTTCTGGCTTTGCTAACAACTTTGTTCCTTCTGTGTAGCTTCATGTTCCCACACACACAGACTTTAGATGTAAAATCACTCCCTCCCTAAAGAGAAATTGGTCTCTAACAGAAAACCAGACTGTAGTCATGAGAAAGGGTGGAGTTCAAGATTTCTGGCAGCCTTAAAGGGACTCAATGCTATTGGACCATAGAATCATTACAGAAGGACACAGGACCATAAGGGGAAAAATCCATCACATGATCCCCTAAGCTACACCAAACTTAGATGTTTCTATTCAAGTCTTGTAGAAAACGAACCCTCCTATTTTTTCCTTTCAAGTAGTAAAAAGTACCCCTTTTCCTAGAACAAAGGGGGTGGGGAAGAAGGAAGGGGAAGTGCCAATAAGTGCACAATCCTCTTAGGAAGTAGAATTAATATAAATAATTACAAAACTGTCTCTTCTAATTAAATGAGGAAAATATATTGCAAGGATTTTTTTCCCAGAAACCAGTTGGCATGTCAGTTACATACTATACAATGCTTTCCTTTCCCCTTTCCTCCTGCAAATAAATGACAGTATAAATAGACACATAAACTCCATGTGAATCATTAGTGTGTGAGATACTGTTACCCTGGGGCTGCTGTAACTCACATATATACCCTTCTTTCTATTTCCAAATCTTTGAAATATTTTCTTTTCAAATACATATAAAAGCATGTATGGTTGAAATAAAAATAAAGCAGATACAGATGATATTTTTCAAGCATAGCACACACTTATAGCAAAAGGAAAATAGCCAATATTGCTTTTTGGAGGGGGGAGGGTTTCAATGTCTATTTGGAGAAAAACAAGCTTGAAAATAGTAAAGATAAAGAGCAAGTTAAAAGACTACAATTAGACATCAAAACTATACATATGGGGAAATGGACAAAAGCCTAATTTTTCATACCATCCACTTCTTTTAATATCTAATTCCTTTAAAACATTTCATTGTAAATGTGTTCATTTCATTGTGAGAACTATGTTTGCATGTATGAGAAAGAAACAGAGACAAAGAAATGTGTATTGCATGGCTAAGGATTGACAGCTGGAATTAATGGTCAAGATCAGTCAGTGAGCACATGCTCTCGCGGACACACACACACACACACACACACACACACACGCACACACACATAACTCCACTTTAACTATGAGGAAACTGAAGCAACGTCCTAAGGCCACACAACAAGTGGCAGAGCCAATATTCAGTTCTAAAGTATCTAACTGTAAATTTAATATTTGTCCCATGCAAGTCTTTAAAGTACACTTTAGAATATGCTTAAAATAAAATAAAAATTCTGTGTTTTTTTTAAAAGACAAAAGCCAGGGCAGCTAGGTAGAGCAGTAGATAGAGCACTGCCCTTGGAGTCTGGAGGACCTGAGTTCAAATCTGACCTCAGAGGCTGACCCTGGGCAAGTCAATTAATCTTGATTGCCTAGCAAAATTAAAAAAAAAAAAAGACAATGGCTTAGTGATTAAGTAGTTTAAAAAAAAAATAAAAAGACTAACATTTCCTAACATCACCTTCAGTTCTTGCTTCAGGTATAAAAAAATTCAGCAATTTGGAAATGTTTTTCAACTGACCCTGTATTGATGGTGAACTGCAAAGCTAATGACTTTCCTACTGAAAATTCAACTCCTGAAAGTCTATTTTTGAAAACTGAGAGTTGTACAGAAGATACAGATGTACCCAAGCTGAATTTTGCCCCAATATTTGAAGGTTCCAATGCTGCTAACAATGAGGCCTCTCAATTATCACTATGGAAAAGTGAGCATTGCCTTGATTCTTCAAACCATCCATTTCTTCTAGTCTCATAATCTCAATGTTCAGAGAAGAGCATGATCAGGAAAATCTTCATGGGGTCTTTAAGATGATCCTTGAATGATAAGTGAGATTTGGATAGACAGAATAATATTCATAAAGATAGAGTACATAGTATGGTGAGTCAGTCAGTCAGTAAACATTAATTATGTGCCTACTGTATGTCAAACACTATGCTAAGCACTAGAGACACAAAGAAATGTAATAGACAGTCTCTGCTCTCAAAGGGCTTATAGTCTAATAGTCAAAGATAGGATCAGAGTTGAGGTCATTAAATTGGAACCATATTCAAGTACTGGAAAATCAAAATGATACAAAGCTGGATGACAGATCTGAATATTATCTGTCTACTGCATATGGCTATCATTCAAATTGCAATCAGAAACCTTTAAAGCTGGGGTTAGAATATATTTCTGGTCCTTAGGAAATTCCTCTAGTTAATCAAACAGAGATATCAAAAAAAGTTCTTGAGATCATCATCAATTAATTGCCCATGTTATTGTTGTTCAGTCATTCAGTCATATCTGTCTCTTCATGAACTCATGGACTATAATACTTAATTGCCCATATTGGTGAGCGACCAAGAACACATATGAACACACATATGAACATGCATACCCTCCCCACACATATCTGTCTGTCTGTCTGTCTGTCTATCTATCTATCTATCTATCTATCTATCTATCTATCTATCTATCTATCTGTTTTATATATATATATATATATATTCTACAGTAAAGATCAGGGTATATAGGATGTTCAAGGAGGGCTAGCATCT